>NW_026893687.1:300000-598509 GCF_032452875.1 Bos javanicus | reverse complement strand
AGTCACGTGATCAGTGTATGATCAGCCACGTGATCAGTGCATGATATCCACGTGATCAGTGCATGATAGCCACGTGATCAGTGCATGTGATAGTCACGTGATCAGTGCATGATCAGCCACGTGAGCAGTGCATGAGAAGCCACTGATCAGTGCATGATCAGCCACGTGATCAGTGCATGATCAGCCACGTGATCAGTGCATGATCAGCCACGTGATCAGTGCATGATCAGCCACGTGATACAGTGCATGATCAGCCACGTGATCAGTGCATGATAGCCACGTGATCAGTGCATGATCAGTACGTGAACAGTGTATGATCAGCCACGTGATCAGTGCATGATAGCCACGTGATCAGTGCATGATCAATCACGTGATCAGTGTATGACTAGCCACGTGAACAGTGCATGCTCAGTCACGTGATCAGGGCCTGCTGAGCTGCGTGATTACTGTCTGCTCATCTGCTTGACAATTGCCAGCTGAGCTGCATGATTCCTGCCTGTCATCTGCTTGACAATTATCAGCTGTGCGTGATCCTGCCTGCTCAGCTGCTTGATTATTGCCAGCTGAGCAGCATGATTCTCACACCTGAGTTCCATGATTATTGCCTGCTGACTGTTTGATTCGTGCCTACTCAGCTCTTTGTTTATTGCCTCCAGAGGCACATGATCAGTGTATGATAGCAAACATGATCAGTGCATGATCAGTCACATGATCAGCGCCTAGTCACGTGATCACTACATGATAGTCATGTGATCAGTCCATGCTCAGTCATGGTATCAGTGCATGATCAGCCACGTGATCAGTGCATGATCAGCCACGTGATCAGTTGCATGATAGCCACGTGATCAGTGCATGATCAGTCACGTGATCAGTGCATGATCAGTACGTGATCAGTGCATGATCAGCCACGTGATCAGTGCATGATAGCCACGTGATCAGTGCATGATCCAGCCACCTGATCAGTGTATGATCATTCACGTGATCAGTGCATGATAGCCACGATCATTGCATGATCAGCCACGTGAGTAGTGCATGATAGCCACGTGATCAGTGCATGATCAGTCACGTGATCAGTGCATGAATACTCACGTTCAGTGCATGATCAGTCACCTGATCAGTGCATGATCAGTTACGTGATCAGTGCATGATCAGCCACGTGATCAGTGCATGATAGCCACGTGATCAGTGCATGATCAGCCACGTGATCAGTGCATGATCAGCCACGTGATCAGTGCATGATCAGCCAGGTGATCAGTTCATGATAGCTATGTGATCATTTCTTGATTTGTCACGTGATCTGTGCATGACCAGGCAGGTGATCAGTGCATGATCAGCCACGTGAACAGTGCATGATAGCCACGTGATCAGTGCATGATCCGTCACCTGATGGGTGTATGATCAGTCACCGATCCGGTACATGGTAGCTACATCATTGCATGATCAGCCACGTGATCAGTGCATGATCAGCCACGTGATCAGTGCATGATCAGTCACGTGATCAGTGCATGATCACTCACGTTAACAGTGCATGATAAGTCACCTGATCAGTGCATGATCAGCCACGTGATCAGTGCATGATCTGTCACATGATTAGTGTATGATCATCCACGTGATCAGTGCATGGGCAGTCATGTGATCAGTGCATGATATAGACGTGATCAGTGCATGATCAGTCTCGTGAGAAGTGCATGATAGCCACGTGATCAGTGCATGATCAGTCACCTGATCGGTGCATGATCATTCACGTGACCTGTACATGATAGCTACATGATCATTGCATGATCAACCACGTGAGTAGCATGATGATAGTCCACGTGATCACTACATGATAGTCATGTGATCAGTGCATGCTCAGTCACTTGTGATCAGTGCATGATCAGCCACGTGATCAGTGCTGATCAGCCACGTGATCAGTGCATGATAGCTACGTGATCAGTGCATGATTTGCCACGTGATCAGTGCATGACCAGCCACGTGATCAGTGCATGATCAGTCACGTGATCAGTGCATGATCAGCCACATGATCAGCACATCCGTCACGTGATCAGTGTATGATCAGTCAGGTGACAGTACATGGTAGCCACGTGATCATTGCATGATCAGCCACGTGATCAGTGCATGAGGTGCCACGTGATCAGTGCATGATCAGTACGTGATCAGTGCATGATCAGTCATGTGATCTGTGTGCATGACCAGGCACGTGATCAGTGTATGATCAGCCACGTGATCAGTGCATGATAGCTACGTGATCAGTGCATGATCAGTCACGTGATCAGTGTGATCAGCCACGTGATCAGTGCATGATAGCCACGTGATCAGTGCATTATCAGTTCACGTGAGAAGTGCATGATCAGCCACGTGAACAGCATGCTCAGTCACGTGATCAGGGCCTGCTGAGCTTGATTACTGTCTGCTCATCTGCTTGACAATTGCCAGCTGAGCTGCACGACCTGCCTGTCATCTGCTTGACAATTGCAATGTGCTGCGTAATTCCTGCCTGCTCAGCTGCTTGATTATTGCCAGCTGAGCAGCATGATCTCAGACCGAGTTCCATGATTGCCTGGCTGACTGTTTGATTCGTGCCTACTCAGCTCTTTGTTTATTGCCTCCAGAGGCACATGATCAGTGTATGATAGCAAACATGATCAGTGCATGATCAGTCACACATCAGTGCCATGAAAGTCACGTGATCACTACATGATAGTCATGTGATCAGTCCATGCTCAGTCACGGTATCAGTGCATGATCAGCCACGTGATCAGTGCATGATCAGCCACGTGATCAGTGCATGATAGCTATGTGATCAGTTCACGATTTGTCACGTGATCTGTGCATGACCAGGCAGGTGATCAGTGCATGATCAGCCACGTGATCAGTGCATGATAGCCACGTGATCAGTGCATGATCAGTCACGTGATGGTGTAAGGATCAGTCGCCGGATCAGTACATGATCAGCACATGATCATGATCAGCCACGTGATCAGTGCATGATAGCCACGCATCAGTGCATGATCAGTCACGTGATCAGTGCATGATCACTCACGTTAAGAAAGTATGATAAGCACACGGATCAGTGCATGATCACCACGTGATCAGTGCATGATCAGTCACGTGATCAGTACATGATAGCACGTGATCAGTGCATGATCAGTCACAAGGATCAGTGCATGATAGCCACGTGATCAGTGCATGATCTGTCACATGATCAGTGCATGATCATCACGTGATCAGTGCATGGGCAGTCATGTGATCAGTGCATGATATACGATTGATCAGTGCATGATCAGTCACGTGACTAGTGCATGATAGCCACGTGATCAGTGCATGATCAGCCACGTTGATGCAGTGCATGATAGCCACGTGATCAGTGCATGATAGTCACGTGACAGGTGGCTGATCAGCCACGTAATCAGTGCATGATCAGCCACGTGATCAGTGCATGATAGCCACGTGATCAGTGCATGATCAGTTACGTGAGCAGTGTATGATCAGCCACGTGATCAGTGCATGGTCAGACACGTGAACAGTGTATGATCAGCCACGTGATCAGTGCATGATATCCAAGTGATCAGTGCATGATCAGTCACGTGATCAGTGTATGATCAGCCACGTGAACAGTGCATGCTCAGTCACGTGATCAGGGCCTGCTGAGCTGCGTGATTACTGTCTGCTCATCTGCTTGACAATTGCCAGCTGAGCTGCACGATTCCTGCCTGTCATCTGTTGACAATTGCCAGCTGTGCTGCGTAATTCCTGCCTGCTCAGCTGCTTGATTATTGCCAGCTGAGCAGCATGATTCCTCACACCTGAGTTCCATGATTATTGCCTGCTGACTGTTTGATTCGTGCCTACTCAGCTCTTTGTTTATTGCCTCCAGAGGCACATGATCAGTGTAGATAGCAAACATGATCAGCGCATGATCAGTCACATGATCAGCGCCATTAAGTCACGTGATCACTACATGATAGTCATGTGATCAGTCCATGCTCATCACGGTATCAGTGCATGATCAGCCACGTGATCAGTGCATGATCAGCCACATGATCAGTTCATGATCAGCTATGTGATCAGTTCATGATTAGTCACGTGATCTGTGCATGACCAGGCAGGTGATCAGTGCATGATCAGCCACGTGAACAGTGCATGATAGCCACGGATCAGTGCATGATCAGTCACCTGATGGGTGTATGATCATTCACGTGACCTGTACATGGTAGCTACATGATCATTGCATGATCAGCCACGTGAGTAGTGCATGATAGCCACGTGATCAGTGCATGATCAGCCACGTGATCAGTGCACATGATCAAAGCATGGAGCAGTGTATGGATGATCAGCCACGTGATCAGTGCATGATCAGCCACGTGATCAGTGCATGATCAGCCACGTGATCAGTGCATGATAGCCACGTGATCAGTGCATGATCAGTCACGTGATCAGTGCATGATCAGCCACGTGAACAGTGCATGCTCAGTCACGTGATCAGGGCCTGCTGAGCTGCGTGATTACTGTCTGCTCATCTGCTTGACAATTGCCAGCTGAGCTGCATGATTCCTGCCTGTCATCTGCTTGACAATTGCCAGCTGTGCCTGCGAATTCCTGCCTGCTCAGCTGCTTGATTATTGCCAGCTGAGCAGCATGATTCTCACACCTGAGTTCCATGATTATTGCCTGCTGACTGTTTGATTCGTGCCTACTCAGCTCTTTGTTTATTGCCTCCAGAGGCACATGATCAGTGTATGATAGCAAACATGATCAGCGCATGATCAGTCACATGATCAGCGCCATTAAGTCACGTGATCACTACATGATAGTCATGTGATCAGTCCATGCTCAGTCACGGTATCAGTGCATGATCAGCCACGTGATCAGTGCATGATCTGTCACGTGATCAGTGTATGATCAGCCACGTGATCAGTGCATGATCAGTCACGTGATCAGTGCATGATATAGACGTGATCAGTGCATGATCAGTCACGTGATCAGTGCATGATAGCCACGTGATCAGTGCATGATCAGTCACCTGATGGGTGTATGATCAGTCACGTGACCTGTGCATGGTAGCTACATGATCATTGCATGATCAGCCATGAGTAGTTCATGATAGCCACGTGATCAGTGCATGATAGTCACGTGATCAGTGCATGCTAGTCATGTATCAGTGCATGATCAGCCACGTGATCAGTGCATGATCAGCCACGTGATCAGTGCATGATAGCCACGTGATCAGTGCATGATTTGTCACGTGATCAGTGCATGACCAGGCACGTGATCAGTGTATGATCAGCCACGTGATCAGTGCATGATAGCCACGTGATCAGTGCATGATCAGTCACCTGATGGGTGCATGATCAGTCACTGACCAGTACATGGTAGCTACATGATCATTGCATGATCAGCCACGTGATCAGTGCATGATAGCCACGTGATCAGTGCATGATCAGCTTGATCAGTGCATGATCAGTCATGTATCAGTGCATGATCAGCACGTGATCAGTGCATGATCAGCCAAGTGATCAGTGCATGATAGCCACGTGATCAGTGCATGATCAGTCACGTGATCAGTGCATGATCAGTCACGTTATCAGTGCATGATCAGCCACGTGATCAGTGCATGATCAGCCACGTGATCAGTGCATGATCAGTCACGTGACCAGGACATGGTAGCTACGTGATCATTGCATGATCAGCCACGTGATCAGTGCATGATAGCCACGTGATCAGTGCATGATAGCCACGTGATCAGTGCATGATCAGTCACGTGATAGTGCATGATCAGCCACGTGATCAGTGCATGATAGCCACGTGATCAGTGCATGATCAGCCACGTGATCAGTGCATGATCAGTCACGTGATCAGTGCATGATCAGTCACGTGATCATGTGTGATCAGCCACGTGATCAGTGCATGATCAGCCACGTGATCAGTGCATGATCAATTACGTGATCAGTGCATGATCAGTCACGTGACCAGTACATGGTTGCTACGTGATCGTGCATGATCAGCCACGTGATCAGTGCATGATAGCCACGTGATCAGTGCATGATCAGCCTCTGATCAGTACATGATCAGTCACGTGATCAGTGCATGATCATTCACGTGATCAGTGCATGATCAGTCACGTGATCAGTATATGATAGCTACGTGATCAGTTCATGACAGCCACGTGATCAGTGCATGATCAGCCACGTGATCAGTGCATGATCAGTCACGTGATCAGTGCATGATCAGCCACGTGATCAGTGCATGATATGTCACGTGACAGTTGCATGATCAGCCACGTGATCAGTGCATGTTCAGCCACGTGATCAGTGCATGATAGCCACGTGATCAGTGCATGATCAGTTACGTGAGCAGTGCATGATCAGCCACGTGATCAGTGCATGGTCAGACACGTGAACAGTGTATGATCAGCCACGTGATCAGTGCATGATATCCAAGTGATCAGTGCATGATCATCACGTGATCAGTGTATGATCAGCCACGTGAACAGTGCATGCTCAGTCACGTGATCAGGGCCTGCTGAGCTGCGTGATTACTGTCTGCTCATCTGCTTGACAATTGCCAGCTGAGCTGCATGATTCCTGCCTGTCATCTGCTTGACAATTGCCAGCTGTGCTGCGTAATTCCTGCCTGCTCAGCTGCTTGATTATTGCCAGCTGAGCAGCATGATTCCTCACAGCTGAGTTCCATGATTATTGCCTGCTGACTGTATGATTCGTGCCTACTCAGCTCTTTGTTTATTGCCTCCAGAGGCACATGATCAGTGTATGATAGCAAACATGATCAGTGCATGATCAGTCACATGATCAGCGCCATTAAGTCACGTGATCACTACATGATAGTCATGTGATCAGTCCATGCTCAGTCACGGTATCAGTGCATGATCAGCCACGTGATCAGTGCATGATCAGCCACGTGATCAGTGCATGATAGCCATGTGATCAGTGCATGATCAGTCACGTGATCTGTGCATGACCAGGCAGGTGATCAGTGCATGATCAGCCACGTGATCAGTGCATGATAGCCACGTGATCAGTGCATGATCAGCACGTGATCAGTGCATGATCAGTCAGCGTGATCAGTGCATGATCAGCCACGTGATCAGTGCATGATCAGCCACGTGATCAGTGCATGATCAGTCACGTGATCAGTGCATGATCAGTCACGTGACCAGTACATGGTAGCTACGTGATCATTGCATGATCAGCCACGTGATCAGTGCATGATAGCCACGTGATCAGTGCATGATCAGTCACGTGATCAGTGCATGATCAGTCATGTGATCTGTGCATGACAGCCACGTGATCAGTGCATGATAGCCACGTGATCAGTGCATGATAGCCACGTGATCAGTGCATGATCAGCCACGTGATCAGTGCATGATCAGTCACGTGACCAGTGTAAGGAGCAGATCATTGCATGATCAGCCACATGATCAGTGCATGATAGCCACGTGATCAGTGCATGATCAGTCACGTGATCAGTGCATGATCACCACGTGATAGTGCATGATCAGCCACCTGATCAGTGCATGATCAATCACGTGATCAGTGCATGATCAGTCACGTGATACAGTACATGATCATTGCGATCAGCCACGTGATCAGTGCATGATAGCCACGTGATCAGTGCATGATCAGTCACGTGATAGTATATGATCAGCCACGTGATCAGTGCATGATATCACGTGATCAGTGCATGATAGCCACGTGATCAGTGCATGATCAGTCACGTGATCAGTGCATGATCAGCCATGTATCAGTGCATGATAGCCACGTGATCAGTGCATGATAGCCACGTGATCAGTGCATGATCAGTCACGTGATCAGTGTATGATCAGCCACGTGATCAGTGCATGATCAGCCACGTGATCAGTGCATGATCAGCCACGTGATCAGTGCATGATAGCCACGTGATCAGTGCATGATCAGTTACGTGATCAGTGTATGATCAGCCACGTGATCAGTGCATGATAGCCACGTGATCAGTGCATGATCATCACGTGATCAGTGTATGATCAGCCACGTGAACAGTGCATGCTCAGTCACGTGATCTGGGCCTGCTGAGCTGCGTGATTACCGTCTGCTCATCTGCTTGACATTGCCAGCTGAGCTGCACGATTCCTGCCTGTCATCTGCTTGACAATTGCCAGCTGTGCTGCGTAATTCCTGCCTGCTCAGCTGCTTGATTATTGCCAGCTGAGCAGCATGATTCCTCACACCTGAGTTCCATGATTATTGCCTGCTGACTGTTTGATTCGTGCCTACTCAGCTCTTTGTTTATTGCCTCCAGAGGCACATGATCAGTGTATGATAGCAAACATGATCAGCGCATGATCAGTCACATGATCAGCGCCATTAAGTCACGTGATCACTACATGATAGTCATGTGATCAGTCCATGCTCAGTCACGTGATCAGTGCATGATCAGCCACGTGATCAGTGCATGATCAGTCAGGTGATCAGTTATGATCATCCACGTGATCAGTTCATGATTTGTCACGTGATCAGTGCATGACCAGGCACGTGATCAGTGTATGATCAGCCACGTGATCAGTGCATGATAGCCACGTGATCAGTGCATGATCAGTCACCTGATGGGTGTATGATCAGTCACCTGACCGTACATGGTAGCTACATGATCATTGCATGATCAGCCACGTGAGTAGTGCATGATAGCCACGTGATCAGTGCATGATCAGTCACGTGATCAGTGCATGATCACCATGTCAGTGCATGATAAGCCACGTGATCAGTGCATGATCAGTCACGTGATCAGTGCATGATCAGCCACGTGATCAGTGCATGATAGCCACGTGATCAGTGCATGATCAGCCACGTGAGCAGTGCATGATAGCCACGTGATCAGTGCATGATCAGCCACGTGATCAGTGCATGATAGCCACGTGATCATTGCATGATCAGTCACGTGATCAGTGCATGATCAGTCACGTGATCAGTGCATGATCAGCCACGTGATCAGTGCATGATAGCCACGTGATCAGTGCATGATCAGCCACGTGATCAGTGCATGATCAGTCACGTGATCAGTGCATGATAGCCACATGATCAGTGCATGATCAGCCACGTGATCAGTGCATGATAGCCACGTGATCAGTGCATGATCAGTCACGTGATCAGTGCATGATAGCCACGTGATCAGTGCATGATCAGTCACGTGATCAGTGCATGATCAGCCACGTGATCAGTGCATGATCTGTCACATGATTGTATGATCATCCACGTGATCAGTGCATGGGCAGCCACGTGATCAGTGCATGATATAGACGTGATCAGTGCATGATCAGTCACGTGATCAGTGCATGATCAGCCACGTGATCAGTGCATGATCAGTCACGTGATCAGTGCATGATCAGTCACGTGACCAGTACATGGTAGCTACATGATCATTGCATGATCAGCCACGTGAGCAGTGCATGATAGCCACGTGATCAGTGCATGATCAGTCACGTGATCAGTGCATGATCAGTCACGTGATCAGTGCATGATCAGCCACGTGATCAGTGCATGATCTGTTCACGTGATCAGTGCATGATCAGCCACGTGATCAGTGCATGATTAGCCACGTGATCAGTGCATGACCAGGCACGTGATCAGTGCATGATCAGCCACGTGATCAGTGCATGATAGCCACGTGATCAGTGCATGATCAGTCACGTGATCAGTGGCATGATCAGTAAGTGATGGTGCATGATCAGCCACGTGATCAGTGCATGATCAGCCACGTGAACAGTGCATGCTCAGTCACGTGATCAGGGCCTGCTGAGCTGCGTGATTACTGTCTGCTGTCTGCTTGACAATTGCCAGCTGAGCTGCATGATTCTGCCTGTCATCTGCTTGACAATTATCAGCTGTGCTGCGTAATTCCTGCCTGCTCAGCTGCTTGATTATTGCCAGCTGAGCAGCATGATTCCTCACACCTGAGTTCCATGATTATTGCCTGCTGACTGTTTGATTCGTGCCTACTCAGCTCTTGTTTATTGCTCCAGAGGCATGATCAGTGCATGATAGCAAACATGATCAGCATGATCAGTCACATGATCAGAGCCATTAAGTCACGTGATCACTACATGATAGTCATGTGATCAGTCCATTACTCAGTCATTCAGCATGATCATGATCAGCCATGATCAGTGCATGATCAGCCACGTGATCAGTTCATGATAGCATGTGATCAGTGCATGATTTGTCATGATCAGTGCATGACCAGCCAGGTATCAGCATGATCAGCCACGTGATCAGTGCATGATCAGTCACGTGATCAGTGCATGATCAGCCACGTGATCAGTGCATGATCAGCCACGTGATCAGTGCATGATCAATTACGTGATCAGTGCATGATCAGTCACGTGACCAGTACATGTAGCTAGGTGATCATTGCATGATCAGTCACATGAGCAGTGCATGATAGCCACGTGATCAGTGCATGATCAGCTCACGGATCAGTGCATGATCATTCACGTGAGTGTATGATAAGTCACTTGATCAGTGCATGATCAATCACGTGATCAGTGCATGATCAGCCACGTGACAGTACATGGAGCAGTCACGTGATCAGTGCATGATCAGTCACAGGAGTGCATGATAGCCACGTGATCAGTGCATGATCAGTCACATGATCAGTGCATGATCAGCCACGTGATCAGTGCATGGCAGTCATGATCAGTGCATGATCAGGATGATCAGTGCATGATCAGTCCGTGATCAGTGCATGATCAACCACGTGATCAGTGCATGATAGCCACGTGATCAGTGCATGATAGCCAGTGATCAGTGCATGATCAGTCACGTGATCAGTGATGTGCATGATCAGCCACGCAGAGCAGATAGCCACGTGATCAGTGCATGATCAGCCACGCATGTATGATCAGTCACGTGATCAGTGCATGATCAGCCACGTGATCAGTGCATGGTCAACATCGTGATCAGTGTGTGATCAGCCATGGAACAGTGCATGCTCAGTCACGTGATCTGGGCCTGCTGAGCTGCGTGATTACTGTCTGCTCATCTGCTTGACAATTGCCAGCTGAGCTGCATGATTCCTGCTGTGATCCGCTTGACAATTATCAGCTGCTGGCAATTCTGCCTGCTCAGCATGCTTGATTATTGCCAGCTGAGCAGCATGATTCTCACACCTGAGTTCCATGATTATTGCCTGCTGACTGTTTGATTCGTGCCTACTCAGCTCTTTGTTTATTGCCTCCAGAGGCACATGATCAGTGTATGATAGCAAACATGATCACATGATCAGTCACATGATCAGTGCCATTAAGTCACGTGATCACTACATGATAGTCATGTGATCAGTCCATGCTCAGTCACGGTATCAGTGCATGATCAGCCACGTGATCAGTGCATGATCAGCCAGGTGATCAGTGCATGATAGCCACGTGATCAGTGCATGATTTGTCATGCTGATCTGTGCATGACCAGGCACGTGATCAGTGCATGATCAGCCACGTGATCAGTGCATGATAGCCACGTGATCAGTGCATGATCAGTCACCTGATGGGTGTATGATCAGTCACCTGACCTGCAGTAGCTACATGATCATTGCATGATCAGCCACGTGAGTAGTGCATGATAGCCACGTGATCAGTGCATGATCAGTCACGTGATCAGTGCATGATCAGTCACGTGATCAGTGCATGATCAGTCACGTGATCAGTGCATGATCAGCCACGTGATCAGTGCATGATCAGTCACATGATCAGTGCATGATCATCCACGTGATCAGTGCATGATCAGTCACGTGATCAGTGCATGATATAGACGTGATCAGCATGATCAGTCACGTGATCAGTGCATGATAGCCACGTGATCAGTGCATGATCAGTCACGTGATCAGTGCATGATCAGTCACGTGACCAGTGCATGATAGCTACGTGATCATTGCATGATCAGCCACGTGAGCAGTGCATGATAGCCACGTGATCAGTGCATGATCAGTCACGTGATCAGTGCATGATCAGTCACGTGATCAGTGCATGATCAGCCACGTGATCAGTGCATGATCAGCCACGTGATCAGTGCATGATAGCCACGTGATCAGTGCATGATCAGTCACGTGATCAGTGCATGATCAGCCACGTGATCAGTGCATGATCAGCCACGTGATCAGTGCATGATCAGCCACGTGATCAGTGCATGATCAGTCACGTGATGTGCATGATCAGTCAACGTGATCAGTGCATGGTAGCTACGTGATCAGTGCATGATCAGCCACGTGATCAGTGCATGATAGCCACGTGATCAGTGCATGATCAGCCGTGATCAGTGCATGATCAGTCACGTGATCAGTGCATGATCAGGCACGTGATCAGTGCATGATCAGCCACGTGATCAGTGCATGATAGCCACGTGATCAGTGCATGATCAGTCACGTGATCAGTGCATGATCAGTCACGTGATCAGTGCATGATCAGCCACGTGATCAGTGCATGATCAGCCACGTGATCAGTGCATGATCAATCACGTGATCAGTGCATGATCAGTCACGTGACCAGTATATGGTAGCTAGTGATCATTGCATGATCAGCCACGTGAGCAGTGCATGATAGCCACGTGATCAGTGCATGATCAGTCACGTGATCAGTGCATGATCAGTCACGTGAACAGTGCATGATCAGTCACATGATCAGTGCATGATCACCATGATCAGTGCATGATCAGTCACGTGATCAGTGCATGGTAGCTACGTGATCAGTGCATGATCAGCCACGTGATCAGTGCATGATAGCCACGTGATCAGTGCATGATCAGCCACGTGATCAGTGCATGATCAGTCATGTGATACGTGATCAGCCATGTGATCAGTGCATGATCATCCACGTGATCAGTGCATGATCAGCCACGTGATCAGTGCATGAGAGCCACGTGATCAGTGCATGATCAGTCACGTGATAGTGTGTGATCAGCCACGTGATCAGTGCATGATGAGCCACGTGATCAGTGCATGATCAATTACGTGATCAGTGCATGATCAGTCACGTGACCAGTATGGTTGCTACGTGATCGTTGCATGATCAGCCACGTGAGCAGAGCATGATAGCCACGTGATCAGTGCATGATCAGTCACGTGATCAGTGCATGATCAGTCACGTGATCAGTGCATGATCATTTACGTGATCTGTGCATGATCAGTCACGTGATCAGTATATGGTAGCTATGTGATCATTCCATGACGAGCCACGTGAGCAGTGCATGATAGCCACGTGATGTGCATGATGAGTCACGTGATCAGTGCATGATCAGCCACGTGATCAGTGCATGATATGTCACGTGACAGGTGTGTGATCAGCCACGTGAACAGTGCATGTTCAGCCACGTGATCAGTGCATGATAGCCACGTGATCAGTGCATGATCAGTTACCTGAGCAGTGTATGATCAGCCACGTGATCAGTGCATGGTCAGACACGTGAACAGTGTATGATCAGCCACGTGATCAGTGCATGATATCCACGTGATCAGTGCATGATCATCACGTGATCAGTGTATGATCAGCCACGTGAACAGTGCATGCTCAGTCACGTGATCAGCCTGCTGAGCTGCATGATTACTGTCTGCTCATCTGCTTGACAATTGCCAGCTGTGCTGCATAATTCCTGCCTGCTCAGCTGCTTGATTATTGCCAGCTGAGCAGCATGATTCCACACTGAGTTCCATGATTATTGCCTGCTGACTGTTTGATTCGTGCCTACTCAGCTCTTTGTTTATTGCCTCCAGAGGCACATGATCAGTGCATGATAGCAAACATGATCAGCGCATGATCAGTCACATGATCAGTGCCATTAAGTCACGTGATCACTACATGATAGTCATGTGATCAGTCCATGCTCAGTCACGGTATCAGTGCATGATCAGCCACGTGATCAGTGCATGATCAGTCACATGATCAGTGCATGATCAGCCACGTGATCAGTGCATGATCAGTCATGATCAGTGCATGATATAGACGTGATCAGTGCATGATCAGTCACGTGATCAGTGCATGATAGCCACGTGATCAGTGCATGATCAGCCACGTGATCAGTGCATGATCAGTCACGTGACCAGTACATGGTAGCTATGTGATCATTGCCTGGTCAGCCACGAGATCAGTGCATGATAGCCACGTGATCAGTGCATGATCAGTCACGTGATCAGTGCATGATCAGTCATGTGATAGTGCATGATCAGGCACGTGATCAGTGCATGATCAGCCACGTGATCAGTGCATGATAGCCACGTGATCAGTGCATGATCAGTCACGTGATCAGTACATGATCAGTCACGTGAACAGTGCATGATCATTTACGTGATCAGTGCATGATCAGTCACGTGACCAGTATATGTAGCTATGTGATCATTCCATGATCGAGCCACGTGAGCAGTGCATGATAGCCACGTGATCAGTGCATGATCAGTCACGTGAGCAGAGTATGATCAGCCACGTGATCAGTGCATGAGTGCCACGTGATCAGTGCATGATATGTCACGTGACAGTGTGTGATCAGCCACGTGAACAGTGCATGATCAGCCACGTGATCAGTGCATGATAGCCACGTGATCAGTGCATGATCAGTTACTGAGCAGTGTATGATCAGCCACGTGATCAGTGCATGATCAGACACGTGAACAGTGTATGATCAGCCACGTGATCAGTGCATGATATCCAAGTGATCAGTGCATGATCATCACGTGATCAGTGTGTGATCAGCCACGTGAACAGTGCATGATCAGTCACGTGATCAGGGCCTGCTGAGCTGCGTGATTACTGTCTGCTCATCTGCTTGACAATTGCCAGCTGAGCTGCACGATCCTGCCTGTCATCTGCTTGACAATTGCCAGCTGTGCTGCGTAATTCCTGCCTGCTCAGCTGCTTGATTATTGCCAGCTGAGCAGCATGATTCCTCACAGCTGAGTTCCATGATTATTGCCTGCTGACTGTTTGATTCGTGCCTACTCAGCTCTTTGTTTATTGCCTCCAGAGGCACATGATCAGTGTATGATAGCAAACATGATCAGTGCATGATCAGTCACATGATCAGTGCCATTAAGTCACGTGATCACTACATGATAGTCATGTGATCAGTCCATGCTCAGTCACGGTATCAGTGCATGATCAGCCACGTGATCAGTGCATGATCAGCCACGTGATCAGTGCATGATAGCCACGTGATCAGTGCATGATCAGTCACGTGATCAGTGCATGATCAGGCACGTGATCAGTGTATGATCAGCCACGTGATCAGTGCATGATAGCCACGTGATCAGTGCATGATCAGTCACCTGATCAGTGCATGATCAGTCAACGTGATCAGTACATGATAGCTACATGATCAGTGCATGATCAGCCACGTGAACAGTGCATGCTCAGTCACGTGATCAGGGCCTGCTGAGCTGCGTGATTACCGTCTGCTCATCTGCTTGACAATTGCCAGCTGAGCTGCACGATTCCTGCCTGTCATCTGCTTGACAATTATCAGCTGTGCTGCGTAATTCCTGCCTGCTCAGCTGCTTGATTATTGCCAGCTGAGCAGCATGATTCCTCACACCTGAGTTCCATGATTATTGCCTGCTGACTGTTTGATTCGTGCCTACTCAGCTCTTTGTTTATTGCCTCCAGAGGCACATGATCAGTGTATGATAGCAAACATGATCAGTGCATGATCAGTCACATGATCAGTGCCATTAAGTCACGTGATCACTACATGATAGTCATGTGATCAGTCCATGCTCAGTCACGGTATCAGTGCATGATCAGCCACGTGATCAGTGCATGATCAGCCACGTGATCAGTGCATGATAGCTATGTGATCAGTTCATGATTTGTCACGTGATCAGTGCATGATCAGGCACGTGATCAGTGCATGATCAGTCACGTGATCAGTGCATGATCAGTCACGTGATCAGTGCATGATCAGTCACGTGATCAGTGCATGATCAGCCACGTGATCAGTGCATGATCAGCCACGTGATCAGTGCATGATCAGCCACGTGATCAGTGCATGATCAGTCACGTGATCAGTGCATGGTAGCTACGTGATCAGTGCATGATCAGCCACGTGATCAGTGCATGATAGCCACGTGATCAGTGCATGATCAGTCACGTGATCAGTGCATGATCACTCACGTGATCAGTGCATGATAAGTCACCTGATCAGTGCATGATCAATTACGTGATCAGTGCATGATCAGTCACGTGACCAGTACATGGTAGCTACGTGATCATTGCATGATCAGCCACGTGAGCAGTGCATGATAGCCACGTGATCAGTGCATGATCAGTCACATGATCAGTGCATGATCATCCGGGTGATCAGTGCATGTGCATGTGATCAGTGCATGATATAGACGTGATCAGTGCATGATCAGTCACGTGATCAGTGCATGATCAGCCACGTGATCAGTGCATGATCAGCCAGTGATCAGTGCATGATAGCCAGTGATCAGTGCATGATCAGTCACGTGATCAGTGCATGATCAGCCACGTGATCAGTGCATGATAGCCACGTGATCAGTGTATGATCAGCCACGTGATCAGTGCATGATCAGCCACGTGATCAGTGCATGATCAGCCACGTGATCAGTGCATGATCAGTCACGTGATCAGTGTATGATCAGCCACGTGAACAGTGCATGCTCAGTCACGTGATCAGGGCCTGCTGAGCTGCGTGATTACTGTCTGCTCATCTGCTTGACAATTGCCAGCTGAGCTGCACGATTCCTGCCTGTCATCTGCTTGACAATTGCCAGCTGTGCTGCGTAATTCCTGCCTGCTCAGCTGCTTGATTATTGCCAGCTGAGCAGCATGATTCCTCACACCTGAGTTCCATGATTATTGCCTGCTGACTGTTTGATTCGTGCCTACTCAGCTCTTTGTTTATTGCCTCCAGAGGCACATGATCAGTGTATGATAGCAAACATGATCAGCGCATGATCAGTCACATGATCAGCGCCATTAAGTCACGTGATCACTACATGATAGTCATGTGATCAGTCCATGCTCAGTCACGGTATCAGTGCATGATCAGCCACGTGATCAGTGCATGATCAGCCACGTGATCAGTGCATGATAGCCACGTGATCAGTCATGATCAGTCACGTGATCAGTGCATGATCAGGCACGTGATCAGTGCATGATCAGCCACGTGATCAGTGCATGATAGCCACGTGATCAGTGCATGATCAGTCACCTGATGGGTGTATGATCAGTCACGTGACCAGTACATGGTAGCTACATGATCATTGCATGATCAGCCACGTGAGTAGTGCATGATAGCCACGTGATCAGTGCATGATCAGTCACGTGATCAGTGCATGATCAGTCACGTGAACAGTGCATGATAGTCACGTGATCAGTGCATGATCAGCCACGTGATCAGTGCATGATCAGTCACGTGATCAGTGCATGATCAGCCACGTGATCAGTGCATGATCAGTCATGTGATCAGTGCATGATATCACGTGATCAGTGCATGATCAGTCACGTGATCAGTGCATGATAGCCACGTGATCAGTGCATGATCAGTCACGTGATCAGTGCATGATCATTCACGTGATCAGTGCATGATAGCTACGTGATCAGTGCATGATCAGCCACGTGAGTCAGTGCATGATAGCCACGTGATCAGTGCATGATAGTCACGTGATCAGTGCATGATCAGTCACGTGATCAGTGCATGATCAGCCACGTGATCAGTGCATGATCAGCCACGTGATCAGTGCATGATAGCCATGTGATCAGTGCATGATCAGTCACGTGATCAGTGCATGATCAGGCACGTGATCAGTGTATGATCAGCCACGTGATCAGTGCATGATAGCCACGTGATCAGTGCATGATCAGTCACGTGATCAGTGCATGATCAGTCACTGACCAGTACATGATAGCTACATGATCATTGCATGATCAGCCACGTGATCAGTGCATGATAGCCACGTGATCAGTGCATGATCAGTCACGTGATCAGTGCATGATCAGTCACGTGATCAGTGCATGATCAGGCACGTGATCAGTGCATGATCAGCCACGTGATCAGTGCATGATAGCCACGTGATCAGTGCATGATCAGTCACGTGATCAGTGCATGATCAGTCACGTGATCAGTGCATGATCAGCCACGTGATCAGTGCATGATCAGCCACGTGATCAGTGCATGATCAGTCACGTGATCAGTGCATGATCAGTCACGTGACCAGTACATGGTAGCTACGTGATCATTGCATGATCAGCCACGTGATCAGTGCATGATAGCCACGTGATCAGTGCATGATCAGTCACGTGATCAGTGCATGATCACTCACGTGATCAGTGCATGATCAGTCACGTGATCAGTGCATGATCAATTACGTGATCAGTGCATGATCAGTCACGTGATCAGTGCATGATAGCCACGTGATCAGTGCATGATCAGTCACGTGATCAGTGCATGATCAGCCACGTGATCAGTGCATGATCAGTCACGTGATCAGTGCATGATCAGTCACGTGATCAGTGCATGATCAGTCACGTGATCAGTGCATGATCAGCCACGTGATCAGTGCATGATCAGCCACGTGATCAGTGCATGATCAATCACGTGATCAGTGCATGATCAGTCACGTGACCAGTGCATGGTAGCTACGTGATCATTGCATGATCAGCCACGTGAGCAGTGCATGATAGCCACGTGATCAGTGCATGATCAGTCACGTGATCAGTGCATGATCAGTCACGTGATCAGTGCATGATCAGTCACGTGATCAGTGCATGATCAATTACGTGATCAGTGCATGATCAGTCACGTGACCAGTACATGGTAGCTACGTGATCATTGCATGATCAGCCACGTGAGCAGTGCATGATAGCCACGTGATCAGTGCATGATCAGTCACGTGATCAGTGCATGATCATCCACGTGATCAGTGCATGATCAGTCACGTGATCAGTGCATGATATAGACGTGATCAGTGCATGATCAGTCACGTGATCAGTGCATGATCAGCCACGTGATCAGTGCATGATAGCCACGTGATCAGTGCATGATAGCCACGATGATCAGTGCATGATCAGTCACGTGATCAGTGCATGATCAGCCACGTGATCAGTGCATGATCAGCCACGTGATCAGTGCATGATCAGCCACGTGATCAGTGCATGATCAGCCACGTGATCAGTGCATGATCAGCCACGTGATCAGTGCATGATCAATCACGTGATCAGTGTATGATCAGCCACGTGAACAGTGCATGCTCAGTCACGTGATCAGGGCCTGCTGAGCTGCGTGATTACTGTCTGCTCATCTGCTTGACAATTGCCAGCTGAGCTGCACGATTCCTGCCTGTCATCTGCTTGACAATTGCCAGCTGTGCTGCGTAATTCCTGCCTGCTCAGCTGCTTGATTATTGCCAGCTGAGCAGCATGATTCCTCACACCTGAGTTCCATGATTATTGCCTGCTGACTGTTTGATTCGTGCCTACTCAGCTCTTTGTTTATTGCCTCCAGAGGCACATGATCAGTGTATGATAGCAAACATGATCAGCGCATGATCAGTCACATGATCAGCGCCATTAAGTCACGTGATCACTACATGATAGTCATGTGATCAGTCCATGCTCAGTCACGGTATCAGTGCATGATCAGCCACGTGATCAGTGCATGATCAGCCAGTGATCAGTTCATGATCAGCCACGTGATCAGTGCATGATCAGTCACGTGATCAGTGCATGACCAGGCAGGTGATCAGTGCATGATCAGCCACGTGATCAGTGCATGATAGCCACGTGATCAGTGCATGATCAGTCACCTGATGGGTGTATGATCAGTCACGTGACCGGTACATGGTAGCTACATGATCATTGCATGATCAGCCACGTGAGTAGTGCATGATAGCCACGTGATCAGTGCATGATCAGTCACGTGATCAGTGCATGATCAGTCACGTGATCAGTGCATGATCAGTCACGTGATCAGTGCATGATCAGCCACGTGATCAGTGCATGATCAGTCACGTGATCAGTGCATGATCAGCCACGTGATCAGTGCATGATCAGTCACGTGATCAGTGCATGATATAGACGTGATCAGTGCATGATCAGTCACGTGATCAGTGCATGATAGCCACGTGATCAGTGCATGATCAGTCACCTGATCAGTGCATGATCAGTCACGTGACCAGTACATGGTAGCTACATGATCAGTGCATGATCAGCCACGTGATAGTGCATGATAGCCACGTGATCAGTGCATGATAGTCACGTGATCAGTGCATGATCAGTCACGGTATCAGTGCATGATCAGCCACGTGATCAGTGCATGATCAGCCACGTGATCAGTGCATGATAGCCACGTGATCAGTGCATGATCAGTCACGTGATCAGTGCATGATCAGGCACGTGATCAGTGCATGATCAGCCACGTGATCAGTGCATGATAGCCACGTGATCAGTGCATGATCAGTCACGTGATCAGTGTATGATCAGTCAACTGACCAGTGCATGTAGCTACGTGATCATTGCATGATCAGCCACGTGATAGTGCATGATAGCCACGTGATCAGTGCATGATCAGTCACGTGATCAGTGCATGATCAGTCATGTGAATGCATGATCAGGCACGTGATCAGTGCATGATCAGCCACGTGATCAGTGCATGATAGCCACGTGATCAGTGCATGATCAGTCACGTGATCAGTGCATGATCAGTCACGTGATCAGTGCATGATCAGCCACGTGATCAGTGCATGATCAGCCACGTGATCAGTGCATGATCAGTACGTGATCAGTGCATGATCAGTCACGTGATCAGTGCATGGTAGCTACGTGATCAGTGCATGATCAGCCACGTGATCAGTGCATGATAGCCACGTGATCAGTGCATGATCAGTCACGTGATCAGTGCATGATCAGTCACGTGATCAGTGCATGATCAGTCACGTGATCAGTGCATGATCAGCCACGTGATCAGTGCATGATCAGTCACGTGATCAGTGCATGATAGCTACGTGATCATTGCATGATCAGCCACGTGATCAGTGCATGATAGCCACGTGATCAGTGCATGATAGCCACGTGATCAGTGCATGATCAGTCATGTGATACGTGTGTGATCAGCCACGTGATCAGTGCATGATATCCACGTGATCAGTGCATGATAGCCACGTGATCAGTGCATGATAGCCACGTGATCAGTGCATGATCAGTCACGTGATACATGTGTGATCAGCCACGTGATCAGTGCATGATGAGCCACGTGATCAGTGCATGATCAATTACGTGATCAGTGCATGATCAGTCACGTGACCAGTACATGGTTGCTACGTGATCGTTGCATGATCAGCCACGTGAGCAGAGCATGATAGCCACGTGATCAGTGCATGATCAGTCACGTGATCAGTACATGATCAGTCACGTGAACAGTGCATGATCATTTACGTGATCAGTGCATGATCAGTCACGTGACCAGTATATGGTAGCTACGTGATCATTCCATGACAGCCACGTGAGCAGTGCATGATAGCCACGTGATGTGTGCATGATGAGTCACGTGAGCAGTGTATGATCAGCCACGTGATCAGTGCATGATATGTCACGTGACAGTGTGTGATCAGCCACGTGAACAGTGCATGATCAGCCACGTGATCAGTGCATGATAGCCACGTGATCAGTGCATGATCAGTTACGTGAGCAGTGTATGATCAGCCACGTGATCAGTGCATGGTCAGACACGTGAACAGTGTATGATCAGCCACGTGATCAGTGCATGATATCCAAGTGATCAGTGCATGATCATCACGTGATCAGTGTATGATCAGCCACGTGAACAGTGCATGCTCAGTCACGTGATCAGGGCCTGCTGAGCTGCGTGATTACTGTCTGCTCATCTGCTTGACAATTGCCAGCTGTGCTGCGTAATTCCTGCCTGCTCAGCTGCTTGATTATTGCCAGCTGAGCAGCATGATTCCTCACACCTGAGTTCCATGATTATTGCCTGCTGACTGTTTGATTCGTGCCTACTCAGCTCTTTGTTTATTGCCTCCAGAGGCACATGATCAGTGTATGATAGCAAACATGATCAGTGCATGATCAGTCACATGATCAGCGCCATTAAGTCACGTGATCACTACATGATAGTCATGTGATCAGTCCATGCTCAGTCACGGTATCAGTGCATGATCAGCCACGTGATCAGTGCATGATCAGTCACATGATCAGTGTATGATCATCCACGTGATCAGTGCATGGGCAGTCATGTGATCAGTGCATGATATAGACGTGATCAGTGCATGATCAGTCACGTGATCAGTGCATGATAGCCACGTGATCAGTGCATGATCAGTCACCTGATGGGTGTATGATCATTCACGTGACCTGTACATGGTAGCTACATGATCATTGCATGATCAGCCACGTGAGTAGTGCATGATAGCCACGTGATCAGTGCATGATCAGTCACGTGATCAGTGCATGATCAGTCATGTAATAGTGCATGATCAGGCACGTGATCAGTGCATGATCAGCCACGTGATCAGTGCATGATAGCCACGTGATCAGTGCATGATCAGTCACGTGATCAGTGCATGATCAGTCACGTGATCAGTGCATGATCATTTACGTGATCAGTGCATGATCAGTCACGTGACCAGTATATGGTAGCTTTGTGATCATTCCATGACGAGCCACGTGAGCAGTGCATGATAGCCACGTGATGTGTGCATGATGAGTTACGTGAGCAGTGTATGATCAGCCACGTGATCAGTGCATGAGTGCCACGTGATCAGTGCATGATATGTCACGTGACAGGTGTGTGATCAGCCACGTGAACAGTGCATGTTCAGCCACGTGATCAGTGCATGATAGCCACGTGATCAGTGCATGATCAGTTACGTGAGCAGTGTATGATCAGCCACGTGATCAGTGCATGGTCAGACACGTGAACAGTGTATGATCAGCCACGTGATCAGTGCATGATATCCAAGTGATCAGTGCATGATCATCACGTGATCAGTGTATGATCAGCCACGTGAACAGTGCATGCTCAGTCACGTGATCAGGGCCTGCTGAGCTGCGTGATTACTGTCTGCTCATCTGCTTGACAATTGCCAGCTGAGCTGCACGATTCCTGCCTGTCATCTGCTTGACAATTGCCAGCTGTGCTGCGTAATTCCTGCCTGCTCAGCTGCTTGATTATTGCCAGCTGAGCAGCATGATTCCTCACAGCTGAGTTCCATGATTATTGCCTGCTGACTGTTTGATTCGTGCCTACTCAGCTCTTTGTTTATTGCCTCCAGAGGCACATGATCAGTGTATGATAGCAAACATGATCAGTGCATGATCAGTCACATGATCAGCGCCATTAAGTCACGTGATCACTACATGATAGTCATGTGATCAGTCCATGCTCAGTCACGGTATCAGTGCATGATCAGCCACGTGATCAGTGCATGATCAGCCACGTGATCAGTGCATGATAGCCACGTGATCAGTGCATGATCAGTCACGTGATCAGTGCATGATCAGGCACGTGATCAGTGCATGATCAGCCACGTGATCAGTGCATGATAGCCACGTGATCAGTGCATGATCAGTCACCTGATGGGTGTATGATCAGTCACGTGACCTGTACATGGTAGCTACATGATCATTGCATGATCAGCCACGTGAGTAGTGCATGATAGCCACGTGATCAGTGCATGATCAGTCACGTGATCAGTGCATGATCAGTCATGTGATCAGTGCATGACCAGGCACGTGATCAGTGCATGATCAGCCACGTGATCAGTGCATGATAGCCACGTGATCAGTGCATGATCAGTCACGTGATCAGTGCATGATCAGTCACGTGATCAGTGCATGATCAGCCACGTGATCAGTGCATGATCAGCCACGTGATCAGTGCATGATCAATCACGTGATCAGTGCATGATCAGTCACGTGACCAGTACATGGTAGCTACGTGATCAGTGCATGATCAGCCACGTGATCAGTGCATGATAGCCACGTGATCAGTGCATGATCAGTCACGTGATCAGTGCATGATCAGTCACGTGATCAGTGCATGATCAGTCACGTGATCAGTGCATGATCAATTACGTGATCAGTGCATGATCAGTCACGTGATCAGTACATGGTAGCTACGTGATCAGTGCATGATCAGCCACGTGATCAGTGCATGATAGCCACGTGATCAGTGCATGATCAGTCACGTGATCAGTGTATGATCATCCACGTGATCAGTGCATGATCAGTCACGTGATCAGTGCATGATATAGACGTGATCAGTGCATGATCAGTCACGTGATCAGTGCATGATCAGCCACGTGATCAGTGCATGATAGCCAGTTGATCAGTGCATGATAGCCAGTGATCAGTGCATGATCAGTCACGTGATCAGTGTATGATCAGCCACGTGAACAGTGCATGATCAGCCACGTGATCAGTGCATGATCAGCCACGTGATCAGTGCATGATCAGTTACGTGAGCAGTGTATGATCAGCCACGTGATCAGTGCATGGTCAGACACGTGAACAGTGTATGATCAGCCACGTGATCAGTGCATGATAGCCACGTGATCAGTGCATGATCAGTCACGTGATCAGTGTATGATCAGCCACGTGAACAGTGCATGCTCAGTCACGTGATCTGGGCCTGCTGAGCTGCGTGATTACTGTCTGCTCATCTGCTTGACAATTGCCAGCTGAGCTGCACGATTCCTGCCTGTCATCTGCTTGACAATTGCCAGCTGTGCTGCGTAATTCCTGCCTGCTCAGCTGCTTGATTATTGCCAGCTGAGCAGCATGATTCCTCACACCTGAGTTCCATGATTATTGCCTGCTGACTGTTTGATTCGTGCCTACTCAGCTCTTTGTTTATTGCCTCCAGAGGCACATGATCAGTGTATGATAGCAAACATGATCAGCGCATGATCAGTCACATGATCAGCGCCATTAAGTCACGTGATCACTACATGATAGTCATGTGATCAGTCCATGCTCAGTCACGGTATCAGTGCATGATCAGCCACGTGATCAGTGCATGATCTGTCACATGATTAGTGTATGATCATCCACGTGATCAGTGCATGGGCAGTCATGTGATCAGTGCATGATATAGACGTGATCAGTGCATGATCAGTCACGTGATCAGTGCATGATAGCCACGTGATCAGTGCATGATCAGTCACGTGATCAGTGTATGATCAGCCACGTGATCAGTGCATGATCAGTCACGTGATCAGTGCATGATCAGTCACGTGATCAGTGCATGATCAGCCACGTGATCAGTGCATGATCAGCCACGTGATCAGTGCATGATCAATCACGTGATCAGTGCATGATCAGTCACGTGACCAGTGCATGATAGCTACGTGATCAGTGCATGATCAGCCACGTGATCAGTGCATGATAGCCACGTGATCAGTGCATGATCAGTCACGTGATCAGTGCATGATCAGTCACGTGATCAGTGCATGATCAGTCACGTGATCAGTGCATGATCAATTACGTGATCAGTGCATGATCAGTCACGTGACCAGTACATGGTAGCTACGTGATCAGTGCATGATCAGCCACGTGAGCAGTGCATGATAGCCACGTGATCAGTGCATGATCAGTCACGTGATCAGTGCATGATCATCCACGTGATCAGTGCATGATCAGTCACGTGATCAGTGCATGATATAGACGTGATCAGTGCATGATCAGTCACGTGATCAGTGCATGATCAGCCACGTGATCAGTGCATGATAGCCAGTGATCAGTGCATGATAGCCAGTGATCAGTGCATGATCAGTCACGTGATCAGTGCATGATCAGCCACGTGATCAGTGCATGATCAGCCACGTGATCAGTGCATGATCAGCCACGTGATCAGTGCATGATCAGTTACGTGAGCAGTGTATGATCAGCCACGTGATCAGTGCGTGGTCAGACACGTGAACAGTGTATGATCAGCCACGTGATCAGTGCATGATAGCCACGTGATCAGTGCATGATCAGTTACGTGATCAGTGTATGATCAGCCACGTGAACAGTGCATGCTCAGTCACGTGATCTGGGCCTGCTGAGCTGCGTGATTACTGTCTGCTTATCTGCTTGACAATTGCCAGCTATGCTGCGTAATTCCTGCCTGCTCAGCTGCTTGATTACTGCCAGCTGAGCAGCATGATTCCTCACACCTGAGTTCCATGATTATTGCCTGCTGACTGTTTGATTCGTGCCTACTCAGCTCTTTGTTTATTGCCTCCAGAGGCACATGATCAGTGTATGATAACAAACATGATCAGTGCATGATCAGTCACATGATCAGAGCCATTAAGTCACGTGATCACTACATGATAGTCATGTGATCAGTCCATGCTCAGTCACGGTATCAGTGCATGATCAGCCACGTGATCAGTGCATGATCAGCCACGTGATCAGTTCATGATCAGCTATGTGATCAGTTCATGATCAGTCACGTGATCAGTGCATGATCAGGCACGTGATCAGTGCATGATCAGCCACGTGATCAGTGCATGATAGCCACGTGATCAGTGCATGATCAGTCACCTGATGGGTGTATGATCAGTCACGTGACTGTACATGGTAGCTACATGATCATTGCATGATCAGCCACGTGAGTAGTGCATGATAGCCACGTGATCAGTGCATGATCAGTCACGTGATCAGTGCATGATCAGTCATGTGATCAGTGCATGATCAGGCACGTGATCAGTGCATGATCAGCCACGTGATCAGTGCATGATAGCCACGTGATCAGTGCATGATCAGTCACGTGATCAGTGCATGATCAGTCACGTGATCAGTGCATGATCAGCCACGTGATCAGTGCATGATCAGCCACGTGATCAGTGCATGATCAATTACGTGATCAGTGCATGATCAGTCACGTGATCAGTGCATGGTAGCTACGTGATCAGTGCATGATCAGCCACGTGATCAGTGCATGATAGCCACGTGATCAGTGCATGATCAGTCACGTGATCAGTGCATGATCAGTCACGTGATCAGTGCATGATCAGTCACGTGATCAGTGCATGATCAGCCACGTGATCAGTGCATGATCAGTCACGTGATCAGTACATGATAGCTACGTGATCAGTGCATGATCAGCCACGTGAGCAGTGCATGATAGCCACGTGATCAGTGCATGATCAGTCACATGATCAGTATGATCATCACGTGATCAGTGCATGATCAGTCACGTGATCAGTGCATGATATAGACGTGATCAGTGCATGATCAGTCACGTGATCAGTGCATGATCAGCCACGTGATCAGTGCATGATAGCCAGTGATCAGTGCATGATAGCCAGTGATCAGTGCATGATCAGTCACGTGATCAGTGCATGATCAGCCACGTGATCAGTGCATGATCAGCCACGTGATCAGTGCATGATCAGCCACGTGATCAGTGCATGATCAGTTACGTGAGCAGTGTATGATCAGCCACGTGATCAGTGCATGGTCAGACACGTGAACAGTGTATGATCAGCCACGTGATCAGTGCATGATAGCCACGTGATCAGTGCATGATCAGTTACGTGATCAGTGTATGATCAGCCACGTGAACAGTGCATGCTCAGTCACGTGATCTGGGCCTGCTGAGCTGCGTGATTACTGTCTGCTCATCTGCTTGACAATTGCCAGCTGAGCTGCACGATTCCTGCCTGTCATCTGCTTGACAATTGCCAGCTGTGCTGCGTAATTCCTGCCTGCTCAGCTGCTTGATTATTGCCAGCTGAGCAGCATGATTCCTCACACCTGAGTTCCATGATTATTGCCTGCTGACTGTTTGATTCGTGCCTACTCAGCTCTTTGTTTATTGCCTCCAGAGGCACATGATCAGTGTATGATAGCAAACATGATCAGTGCATGATCAGTCACATGATCAGCGCCATTAAGTCACGTGATCAGTACATGATAGTCATGTGATCAGTCCATGCTCAGTCACGGTATCAGTGCATGATCAGCCACGTGATCAGTGCATGATAGCCACGTGATCAGTGCATGATCAGTCACGTGATCAGTGCATGATCAGTCACGTGATCAGTGCATGATAGCTACGTGATCAGTGCATGATCAGCCACGTGATCAGTGCATGATAGCCACGTGATCAGTGCATGATCAGTCACGTGATCAGTGCATGATCAGTCACGTGATCTGTGCATGATCAGGCACGTGATCAGTGCATGATCAGCCACGTGATCAGTGCATGATAGCCACGTGATCAGTGCATGATCAGTCACGTGATCAGTGCATGATCAGTCACGTGATCAGTGCATGATCAGCCACGTGATCAGTGCATGATCAGCCACGTGATCAGTGCATGATCAATTACGTGATCAGTGCATGATCAGTCACGTGATCAGTATATGGTAGCTACGTGATCAGTGCATGATCAGCCACGTGATCAGTGCATGATAGCCACGTGATCAGTGCATGATCAGTCACGTGATCAGTGCATGATCAGTCACGTGATCAGTGCATGATCAGTCACGTGATCAGTGCATGATCAATTACGTGATCAGTGCATGATCAGTCACGTGACCAGTACATGGTAGCTACGTGATCATTGCATGATCAGCCACGTGATCAGTGCATGATAGCCACGTGATCAGTGCATGATAGTCACATGATCAGTGCATGATCATCCACGTGATCAGTGCATGATCAGTCACGTGATCAGTGCATGATATAGACGTGATCAGTGCATGATCAGTCACGTGATCAGTGCATGATCAGCCACGTGATCAGTGCATGATAGCCAGTGATCAGTGCATGATAGCCAGTGATCAGTGCATGATCAGTCACGTGATCAGTGCATGATCAGCCACGTGATCAGTGCATGATCAGCCACGTGATCAGTGCATGATCAGCCACGTGATCAGTGCATGATCAGTTACGTGATCAGTGTATGATCAGCCACGTGATCAGTGCATGGTCAGACACGTGAACAGTGTATGATCAGCCACGTGATCAGTGCATGATAGCCACGTGATCAGTGCATGATCAGTTACGTGATCAGTGTATGATCAGCCACGTGAACAGTGCATGCTCAGTCACGTGATCTGGGCCTGCTGAGCTGCGTGATTACTGTCTGCTCATCTGCTTGACAATTGCCAGCTGTGCTGCGTAATTCCTGCCTGCTAGCTGCTTGATTATTGCCAGCTGAGCAGCATGATTCCTCACAGCTGAGTTCCATGATTATTGCCTGCTGACTGTTTGATTCGTGCCTACTCAGCTCTTTGTTTATTGCCTCCAGAGGCACATGATCAGTGTATGATAGCAAACATGATCAGCGCATGATCAGTCACATGATCAGCGCCATTAAGTCACGTGATCACTACATGATAGTCATGTGATCAGTCCATGCTCAGTCACGGTATCAGTGCATGATCAGCCACGTGATCAGTGCATGATCTGTCACATGATTAGTGTATGATCATCCACGTGATCAGTGCATGGGCAGTCATGTGATCAGTGCATGATATAGACGTGATCAGTGCATGATCAGTCACGTGATCAGTGCATGATAGCCACGTGATCAGTGCATGATCAGTCACCTGATGGGTGTATGATCATTCACGTGACCTGTACATGGTAGCTATATGATCATTGCATGATCAGCCACGTGAGTAGTGCATGATAGCCACGTGATCAGTGCATGATCAGTCACGTGATCAGTGCATGATCAGTCATGTGACCAGTAAATGGTAGCTGCGTGATCATGCATGATCAGCCACGTGATCAGTGCATGATCAGCCACGTGATCAGTGCATGATAGCCACGTGATCAGTGCATGATCAGTCACGTGATCAGTGCATGATCAGTCACGTGATCAGTGCATGATCAGCCACGTGATCAGTGCATGATCAATTACGTGATCAGTGCATGATCAGTCACGTGACCAGTACATGGTAGCTACGTGATCATTGCATGATCAGCCACGTGATCAGTGCATGATAGCCACGTGATCAGTGCATGATCAGCCACGTGATCAGTGCATGATCAGTCACGTGATCAGTGCATGATCAGTCACGTGATCAGTGCATGATCAGCCACGTGATCAGTGCATGATCAGTCATGTATCAGTGCATGATAGCCCGTGATCAGTGCATGATCAGTCCGTGATCAGTGTATGATCAGCCACGTGATCAGTGCATGATAGCCACGTGATCAGTGCATGATCAGTCACGTGATCAGTGCATGATCAGTCACGTGATCAGTGTGTGATCAGCCACGTGAACAGTGCATGCTCAGTCACGTGATCAGGGCCTGCTGAGCTGCGTGATTACTGTCTGCTCATCTGCTTGACAATTGCCAGCTGAGCTGCACGATTCCTGCCTGTCATCTGCTTGACAATTGCCACCTGTGCTGCGTAATTCCTGCCTGCTCATCTACTTGATTATTGCCAGCTGAGCAGCATGATTTCTCAGAGCTGAGTTCCATGATTATAGCATGCTGACTGATTCCTGCCTACTCAGCTCTATGTTCATTGCCTCCAGAGGCACATGATCAGTGTATGACACCAAACATGAACAGCACATGATCAGTCACATGATCAGTGCATGATAAGCCACGTGATCAGTGCATGATCAATTATGTGATCAGTGCATGATCAGTCATGTGACCAGTACATGGTAGCTGTGTGATCAGTGCATGATCAGCCACGTGATCAGTGCATGATCAGTCACGTGATCAGTGCATGATCAGTCACGTGATACGTGTGTGATCAGCCACGTGATCAGTGCATGATATCCACGTGATCAGTGCATGATAGCCACGTGATCAGTGCATGATCAGCCACGTGATCAGTGCATGATGAGCCACGTGATCAGTGCATGATCAATTACGTGATCAGTGCATGATCAGTCACGTGACCAGTACATGGTTGCTACGTGATCGTTGCATGATCAGCCACGTGAGCAGAGCATGATAGCCACGTGATCAGTGCATGATCAGTCACGTGATCAGTACATGATCAGTCACGTGAACAGTGCATGATCATTTACGTGATCTGTGCATGATCAGTCACGTGACCAGTATATGGTAGCTACGTGATCATTCCATGACGAGCCACGTGAGCAGTGCATGATAGCCACGTTATGTGTGCATGATGAGTTACGTGAGCAGAGTATGATCAGCCACGTGATCAGTGCATGAGTGCCACGTGATCAGTGCATGATATGTCACGTGACAGGTGTGTGATCAGCCACGTGAACAGTGCATGTTCAGCCACGTGATCAGTGCATGATAGCCACGTGATCAGTGCATGATCAGTTACCTGAGCACTGTATGATCAGCCACGTGATCAGTGCATGGTCAGACACGTGAACAGTGTATGATCAGCCACGTGATCAGTGCATGATATCTAAGTGATCAGTGCATGATCATCACGTGATCAGTGTATGATCAGCCACGTGAACAGTGCATGCTCAGTCACGTGATCAGGGCCTGCTGAGCTGCGTGATTACTGTCTGCTCATCTGCTTGACAATTGCCAGCTGAGCTGCACGATTCCTGCCTGTCATCTGCTTGACAATTGTCAGCTGTGCTGCGTAATTCCTGCCTGCTCAGCTGCTTGATTATTGCCAGCTGAGCAGCATGATTCCTCACACCTGAGTTCCATGATTATTGCCTGCTGACTGTTTGATTCGTGCCTACTCAGCTCTTTGTTTATTGCCTCCAGAGGCACATGATCAGTGTATGATAGCAAACATGATCAGCGCATGATCAGTCACATGATCAGCGCCATTAAGTCACGTGATCACTACATGATAGTCATGTGATCAGTCCATGCTCAGTCACGGTATCAGTGCATGATCAGCCACGTGATCAGTGCATGATCTGTCACATGATTAGTGTATGATCATCCACGTGATCAGTGCATGGGCAGTCATGTGATCAGTGCATGATATAGACGTGATCAGTGCATGATCATTCTCGTGATCAGTGCATGATAGCCACGTGATCAGTGCATGATCAGTCACCTGATGGGTGTATGATCATTCACGTGACCTGTACATGGTAGCTACATGATCATTTCATGATCAGCCACGTGAGTAGTGCATGATAGCCACGTGATCAGTGCATGATCAGTCACGTGATCAGTGCATGATCAGTCATGTGACCAGTACATGGTAGCTGCGTGATCATGCATGATCAGCCACGTGATCAGTGCATGATCAGCCACGTGATCAGTGCATGATCAGCCACGTGATCAGTGCATGATCAGTCACGTGATCAGTGCATGATCAGTCACGTGATCAGTGCATGGTACCACGTGATCAGTGCATGATCAGCCACGTGATCAGTGCATGATAGCCACGTGATCAGTGCATGATCAGTCACGTGATCAGTGCATGATCAGTCACGTGATCAGTGCATGATCAGCCACGTGATCAGTGCATGATCAGCCACGTGATCAGTGCATGATCAGTCACGTGATCAGTGCATGATCAGTCACGTGATCAGTGCATGATCAGCCACGTGATCAGTGCATGATCAATTACGTGATCAGTGCATGATCAGTCACGTGACAGTGCATGATAGCCACGTGATCAGTGCATGATCAGTCACGTGATCAGTGCATGATAGCCACGTGATCAGTGCATGATCAGCCACGTGATCAGTGCATGATCAGTCATGTGATCAGTGCATGATAGCACGTGATCAGTGCATGATCAGTCCCGTGATCAGTGCATGATCAGCCACGTGATCAGTGCATGATAGCCACGTGATCAGTGCATGATCAGCCACGTGATCAGTGCATGATCAGCCACGTGATCAGTGCATGACAGTTACGTGATCAGTGCATGATCAGCCACGTGATCAGTGCATGATAGCCACGTGATCAGTGCATGATCAGTCACGTGATCAGTGTGTGATCAGCCACGTGAACAGTGCATGCTCAGTCACGTGATCAGGGCCTGTTGAGCTGCGTGATTACTGTCTGCTCATCTGCTTGACAATTGCCAGCTGAGCTGCACGATTCCTGCCTGTCATCTGCTTGACAATTGCCAGCTGTGCTGCGTAATTCCTGCCTGCTCAGCTGCTTGATTATTGCCAGCTGAGCAGCATGATTCCTCACAGCTGAGTTCCATGATTATTGCCTGCTGACTGTTTGATTCGTGCCTACTCAGCTCTTTGTTTATTGCCTCCAGAGGCACATGATCAGTGTATGATAGCAAACATGATCAGCGCATGATCAGTCACATGATCAGCGCCATTAAGTCACGTGATCACTACATGATAGTCATGTGATCAGTCCATGCTCAGTCACGGTATCAGTGCATGATCAGCCACGTGATCAGTGCATGATCTGTCACATGATTAGTGTATGATCATCCACGTGATCAGTGCATGGGCAGTCATGTGATCAGTGCATGATATAACGTGATCAGTGCATGTTCAGTCTCGTGATCAGTGCATGATAGCCACGTGATCAGTGCATGATCAGTCACCTGATGGGTGTATGATCATTCACGTGACCGTACATGGTAGCTACATGATCAGTGCATGATCAGCCACGTGATCAGTGCATGATAGCCACGTGATCAGTGCATGATCAGCCACGTGATCAGTGCATGATCAGCCACGTGATCAGTGCATGATCAGCCACGTGATCAGTGCATGATCAATTACGTGATCAGTGCATGATCAGTCACGTGATCAGTGCATGATAGCTGCGTGATCAGTGCATGATCAGCCACGTGATCAGTGCATGATAGCCACGTGATCAGTGCATGATCAGTCACGTGATCAGTGCATGATCAGTCACGTGATCAGTGCATGATCAGCCACGTGATCAGTGCATGATCAATTACGTGATCAGTGCATGATCAGTCACGTGACCAGTGCATGATAGCTGCGTGATCAGTGCATGATCAGCCACGTGATCAGTGCATGATAGCCACGTGATCAGTGCATGATCAGTCACGTGATCAGTGCATGATCAGTCACGTGATCAGTGCATGATCAGCCACGTGATCAGTGCATGATCAGTCACGTGATCAGTGCATGATAGCCACGTGATCAGTGCATGATCAGTCACGTGATCAGTGTGTGATCAGCCACGTGATCAGTGCATGATAGCCACGTGATCAGTGCATGATAGCCACGTGATCAGTGCATGATAGCCACGTGATCAGTGCATGATCAGTCACGTGATCAGTGTGTGATCAGCCACGTGATCAGTGCATGATCAGTCACGTGATCAGTGCATGATAGCCACGTGATCAGTGCATGATCAGCCACGTGATCAGTGCATGATCAGTCACGTGATCAGTGCATGATCAGCCACGTGATCAGTGCATGATAGCCACGTGATCAGTGCATGATCAGTCACGTGATCAGTGTATGATCAGCCACGTGATCAGTGCATGATCAGCCACGTGATCAGTGCATGATAGCCACGTGATCAGTGCATGATCAGTCACGTGATCAGTGCATGATCAGCCACGTGATCAGTGCATGATCAGACACGTGATCAGTGCATGATCAGCCACGTGATCAGTGCATGATAGCCACGTGATCAGTGCATGATCAGTCACGTGATCAGTGCATGATCAGTCACGTGATCAGTGCATGATCAGCCACGTGATCAGTGCATGATCAGTCACGTGATCAGTGCATGATAGCCACGTGATCAGTGCATGATAGCCACGTGATCAGTGCATGATCAGTCACGTGATCAGTGCATGATCAGCCACGTGATCAGTGCATGACAGGCACGTGATCAGTATGACCAGCCACGTGATCAGTGCATGATAGCCACGTGATCAGTGCATGATCAGTCACGTGATCAGTGCATGATCAGTCACGTGATCAGTGCATGGTAGCTACGTGATCAGTGCATGATCAGCCACGTGATCAGTGCATGATAGCCACGTGATCAGTGCATGATCAGCCACGTGATCAGTGCATGATCAGCCACGTGATCAGTGCATGATCAGCCACGTGATCAGTGCATGATCAGTCACGTGATCAGTGCATGGTAGCTACGTGATCAGTGCATGATCAGCCACGTGATCAGTGCATGATAGCCACGTGATCAGTGCATGATAGTCACGTGATCAGTGCATGATCAGTCACGTGATCAGTGCATGATCAGCCACGTGATCAGTGCATGATCAGTCACGTGATCAGTGCATGATCAGCCACGTGATCAGTGCATGATAGCCACGTGATCAGTGCATGATCAGCACGTGATCAGTGCATGATCAGTCATGTATCAGTGCATGATAGCCCGTGATCAGTGCATGATCAGTCCCGTGATCAGTGCATGATCAGCCACGTGATCAGTGCATGATAGCCACGTGATCAGTGCATGATCAGTCACGTGATCAGTGCATGATCAGCCACGTGATCAGTGCATGATCAGTCACGTGATCAGTGCATGATCAGCCACGTGATCAGTGCATGATCAGCCACGTGATCAGTGCATGATCAGTCACGTGATCAGTGCATGATCAATTACGTGATCAGTGCATGATCAGTCACGTGACCAGTGCATGGTAGCTACGTGATCATTGCATGATCAGCCACGTGAGCAGTGCATGATAGCCACGTGATCAGTGCATGATCAGTCACGTGATCAGTGCATGATCAGTCACGTGATCAGTGCATGATCAGTCAACTGATCAGTGCATGATCAATCACGTGATCAGTGCATGATCAGTCACGTGATCAGTGCATGATAGCTACGTGATCAGTGCATGATCAGCCACGTGATCAGTGCATGATAGCCACGTGATCAGTGCATGATCAGCCACGTGATCAGTGCATGATCAGTTACGTGATCAGTGCATGATCAGTCACGTGATCAGTGCATGATAGCCACGTGATCAGTGCATGATCAGCCACGTGATCAGTGCATGATCAGTCACGTGATCAGTGCATGATCAGTCACGTGATCAGTGCATGATCAGCCACGTGATCAGTGCATGATAGCCACGTGATCAGTGCATGATCAGCCACGTGATCAGTGCATGATCAGTCACGTGATCAGTGCATGATCAGTTACGTGATCAGTGCATGATCAGCCACGTGATCAGTGCATGATCAGCCACGTGATCAGTGCATGATCAGCCACGTGATCAGTGCTGATTTCCATGATTTTTGCCTGCTGACTGTTTGATTCGTGCCTACTCAGCTCTTTGTTTATTGCCTCCAGAGGCACATGATCAGTGCATGATAGCAAACATGATCAGTGCATGATCAGTCACATGATCAGTGCCATTAAGTCACGTGATCAGTGCATGATAGTCACGTGATCAGTGCATGATCAGTCACGTGATCAGTGCATGATCAGCCACGTGATCAGTGCATGATCAGTCACGTGATCAGTGCATGATCAGCCACGTGATCAGTGCATGATCAGTCACGTGATCAGTGCATGTCCAGCCACGTGATCAGTGCATGATAGCCACGTGATCAGTGCATGATCAGTCACGTGATCAGTGCATGATCAGCCACGTGATCAGTGCATGATCAGCCACGTGATCAGTGCATGATCAGCCACGTGATCAGTGCATGATCAGTCACGTGATCAGTGCATGATCAGTCCCGTGATCAGTGCATGATCAGCCACGTGATCAGTGCATGATCAGTCATGTATCAGTGCATGATAGCCCGTGATCAGTGCATGATCAGTCCGTGATCAGTGCATGATCAGCCACGTGATCAGTGCATGATAGCCACGTGATCAGTGCATGATCAGTCACGTGATCAGTGCATGATCAGTCACGTGATCAGTGTGTGATCAGCCACGTGAACAGTGCATGCTCAGTCACGTGATCAGGGCCTGCTGAGCTGCGTGATTACTGTCTGCTCATCTGCTTTACAATTGCCAGCTGAGCTGCACGATCCTGCCTGTCATCTGCTTGACAATTGCCAGCTGTGCTGCGTAATTCCTGCCTGCTCATCTGCTTGATTATTGCCAGCTGAGCAGCATGATTTCTCACAGCTGAGTTCCATGATTATAGCCTGCTGACTGATTCGTGCCTACTCAGCTCTTTGTTCATTGCCTCCAGAGGCACATGATCAGTGTATGACACCAAACATGATCAGCGCATGATCAGTCACATGATCAGTGCATGATAAGCCACGTGATCAGTGCATGATCAGTCATGTGATCAGTGCATGATCAGTCACGTGATCAGTGCATGGTAGCCACGTGATCAGTGCATGATCAGCCACGTGATCAGTGCATGATAGCCACGTGATCAGTGCATGATAGCCACGTGATCAGTGCATGATCAGTCACGTGATCAGTGCATGATCAGTCACGTGACAGTGCATGATCAGTCACGTGATCAGTGCATGATCAGTTACGTGATCAGTGCATGATCAGTCACGTGACCAGTGCATGGTAGCTACGTGATCAGTGCATGATCAGCCACGTGATCAGTGCATGATAGCCACGTGATCAGTGCATGATCATCCACGTGATCAGTGCATGATCAGCCACGTGATCAGTGCATGATCAGTCACGTGATCAGTGCATGATCAGTCAGTGATCAGTGTATGATCAGCCACGTGATCAGTGCATGATCAGCCACGTGATCAGTGCATGATCAATCACGTGATCAGTGCATGATCAGTCACGTGATCAGTGCATGGTAGCTACGTGATCAGTGCATGATCAGCCACGTGATCAGTGCATGATAGCCACGTGATCAGTGCATGATCAGTCACGTGATCAGTGCATGATCAGCCACGTGATCAGTGCATGATAGCCACGTGATCAGTGCATGATCAGCCACGTGATCAGTGCATGATAGCCACGTGATCAGTGCATGATCAGTCACGTGATGGTGCATGATCAGTCACGTGATCAGTACATGATAGCTACGTGATCAGTGCATGATCAGCCACGTGATCAGTGCATGATAGCCACGTGATCAGTGCATGATCAGTCACGTGATCAGTGCATGATCAGTCATGTGATCAGTGCATGATCAGCCACGTGATCAGTGCATGATCAGCCACGTGATCAGTGCATGACAGCCACGTGATCAGTGCATGATCAGTCACGTGATCAGTGCATGATCAGTCACGTGATCAGTGCATGATCAGCCACGTGATCAGTGCATGATCAGCCACGTGATCAGTGCATGATCAATTACGTGATCAGTGCATGATCAGTCACGTGACCAGTACATGGTAGCTACGTGATCATTGCATGATCAGCCACGTGATCAGTGCATGATAGCCACGTGATCAGTGCATGATCAGTCACGTGATCAGTGCATGATCAGTCACGTGATCAGTGCATGATCAGTCACGTGATCAGTGCATGATCATTACGTGATCAGTGCATGATCAGTCACGTGACAGTACATGGTAGCTACGTGATCATTGCATGATCAGCCACGTGATCAGTGCATGATAGCCACGTGATCAGTGCATGATCAGTCAGTGATCAGTGTATGATCAGCCACGTATCAGTGCATGATAGCCACGTGATCAGTGCATGATCAGTCACGTGATCAGTGCATGATCAGCCACGTGATCAGTGCATGATCAGTCACGTGATCAGTGCATGATATAGACGTGATCAGTGCATGATCAGTCACGTGATCAGTGCATGATCACTCACGTGATCAGTGCATGATCAGCCACGTGATCAGTGCATGATAGCCACGTGATCAGTGCATGATAGCCAGTGATCAGTGCATGATCAGTCACGTGATCAGTGCATGATCATCCACGTGATCAGTGCATGATCAGTCACGTGATCAGTGCATGATAGCACGTGATCAGTGCATGATCAGTCCCGTGATCAGTGCATGATCAGCCACGTGATCAGTGCATGATAGCCACGTGATCAGTGCATGATCAGTCACGTGATCAGTGCATGATCAGCCACGTGATCAGTGCATGATAGCCACGTGATCAGTGCATGATCAGCCACGTGATCAGTGCATGATCAGCCACGTGATCAGTGCATGATAGCCACGTGATCAGTGCATGATCATTCACGTGATCAGTGTGTGATCAGCCACGTGATCAGTGCATGGTCAGACACGTGATCAGTGTATGATCAGCCACGTGATCAGTGCATGATATCCAAGTGATCAGTGCATGATCATCACGTGATCAGTGTATGATCAGCCACGTGAACAGTGCATGCTCAGTCACGTGATCAGGGCCTGCTGAGCTGCGTGATTACTGTCTGCTCATCTGCTTGACAATTGCCAGCTGAGCTGCATGATTCCTGCCTGTCATCTGCTTGACAATTGCCAGCTGTGCTGCGTAATTCCTGCCTGCTCAGCTGCTTGATTATTGCCAGCTGAGCAGCATGATTTCTCACAGCTGAGTTCCATGATTATTGCCTGCTGACTGTTTGATTCGTGCCTACTCAGCTCTTTGTTTATTGCCTCCAGAGGCACATGATCAGTGTATGATAGCAAACATGATCAGCGCATGATCAGTCACATGATCAGCGCCATTAAGTCACGTGATCACTACATGATAGTCATGTGATCAGTCCATGCTCAGTCACGGTATCAGTGCATGATCAGCCACGTGATCAGTGCATGATAGCTATGTGATCAGTTCATGATTTGTCACGTGATCAGTGCATGATCAGGCACGTGATCAGTGCATGATCAGTCACGTGATCAGTGCATGATCAGTCACGTGATCAGTGCATGATCAGTCACGTGATCAGTGCATGATCAGCCACGTGATCAGTGCATGATCAGCCACGTGATCAGTGCATGATCAATTACGTGATCAGTGCATGATCAGTCACGTGACCAGTACATGGTAGCTACGTGATCATTGCATGATCAGCCACGTGAGCAGTGCATGATAGCCACGTGATCAGTGCATGATCAGTCACGTGATCAGTGCATGATCAGTCACGTGATCAGTGCATGATCAGTCACGTGATCAGTGCATGATCAATTACGTGATCAGTGCATGATCAGTCACGTGACCAGTACATGGTAGCTACGTGATCATTGCATGATCAGCCACGTGATCAGTGCATGATAGCCACGTGATCAGTGCATGATCAGTCGCATGATCAGTGCATGATCATCACGTGATCAGTGCATGATCAGTCACGTGATCAGTGCATGATATAGACGTGATCAGTGCATGATCAGTCACGTGATCAGTGCATGATCAGCCACGTGATCAGTGCATGATAGCCAGTGATCAGTGCATGATAGCCAGTGATCAGTGCATGATCAGTCACGTGATCAGTGCATGATCAGCCACGTGATCAGTGCATGATAGCCACGTGATCAGTGCATGATCAGCCACGTGATCAGTGCATGATCAGTTACGTGATCAGTGTATGATCAGCCACGTGATCAGTGCATGGTCAGACACGTGATCAGTGTATGATCAGCCACGTGATCAGTGCATGATAGCCACGTGATCAGTGCATGATCAGTTACGTGATCAGTGTATGATCAGCCACGTGAACAGTGCATGCTCAGTCACGTGATCTGGGCCTGCTGAGCTCCGTGATTAATGTCTGCTCATCTGCTTGACAATTGCCAGCTGTGCTGCATAATTCCTGCCTGCTAGCTGCTTGATTATTGCCAGCTGAGCAGCATGATTCCTCACAGCTGAGTTCCATGATTATTGCCTGCTGACTGTTTGATTCGTGCCTACTCAGCTCTTTGTTTATTGCCTCCAGAGGCACATGATCAGTGTATGATAGCAAACATGATCAGCGCATGATCAGTCACATGATCAGCGCCATTAAGTCACGTGATCACTACATGATAGTCATGTGATCAGTCCATGCTCAGTCACAGTATCAGTGCATGATCAGCCACGTGATCAGTGCATGATCTGTCACATGATTAGTGTATGATCATCCACGTGATCAGTGCATGGGCAGTCATGTGATCAGTGCATGATATAGACGTGATCAGTGCATGATCAGTCACGTGATCAGTGCATGATAGCCACGTGATCAGTGCATGATCAGTCACCTGATGGGTGTATGATCATTCACGTGACCTGTACATGGTAGCTATATGATCATTGCATGATCAGCCACGTGAGTAGTGCATGATAGCCACGTGATCAGTGCATGATCAGTCACGTGATCAGTGCATGATCAGTCATGTGACCAGTAAATGGTAGCTGCGTGATCATGCATGATCAGCCACGTGATCAGTGCATGATCAGCCACGTGATCAGTGCATGATAGCCACGTGATCAGTGCATGATCAGTCACGTGATCAGTGCATGATCAGTCACGTGATCAGTGCATGATCAGCCACGTGATCAGTGCATGATCAATTACGTGATCAGTGCATGATCAGTCACGTGACCAGTACATGGTAGCTACTTGATCATTGCATGATCAGCCACGTGATCAGTGCATGATAGCCACGTGATCAGTGCATGATCAGCCACGTGATCAGTGCATGATCAGTCACGTGATCAGTGCATGATCAGTCACGTGATCAGTGCATGATCAGCCACGTGATCAGTGCATGTCAGTCATGTGTCAGTGCATGATAGCCCGTGATCAGTGCATGATCAGTCCTGTGATCAGTGTATGATCAGCCACGTGATCAGTGCATGATAGCCACGTGATCAGTGCATGATCAGTCACGTGATCAGTGCATGATCAGTCACGTGATCAGTGTGTGATCAGCCACGTGAACAGTGCATGCTCAGTCACGTGATCAGGGCCTGCTGAGCTGCGTGATTACTGTCTGCTCATCTGCTTGACAATTGCCAGCTGAGCTGCACGATTCCTGCCTGTCATCTGCTTGACAATTGCCACCTGTGCTGCGTAATTCCTGCCTGCTCATCTGCTTGATTATTGCCAGCTGAGCAGCATGATTTCTCAGAGCTGAGTTCCATGATTATTGCCTGCTGACTGATTCGTGCCTACTCAGCTCTATGTTCATTGCCTCCAGAGGCACATGATCAGTGTGACACCAAACATGATCAGTGCATGATCAGTCACGTGATCAGTGCATGATAAGCCACGTGATCAGTGCATGATCAATTATGTGATCAGTGCATGATCAGTCATGTGACCTGTGCATGATAGCAGTGTGATCAGTGTATGATCAGCCACGTGATCAGTGCATGATCAGTCACGTGATCAGTGCATGATCAGTCACGTGATACGTGTATGATCAGCCACGTGATCAGTGCATGATATCCACGTGATCAGTGCATGATAGTCACGTGATCAGTGCATGATAGTCACGTGATCAGTGCATGATGAGCCACGTGATCAGTGCATGATCAATTACGTGATCAGTGCATGATCAGTCACGTGACCAGTACATGGTTGCTACGTGATCGTTGCATGATCAGCCACGTGAGCAGTGCATGATAGCCACGTGATCAGTGCATGATCAGTCACGTGATCAGTACATGATCAGTCACGTGAACAGTGCATGATCATTTACGTGATCAGTGCATGATCAGTCACGTGACCAGTATATGGTAGCTACGTGATCATTCCATGATCAGCCACGTGATCAGTGCATGATAGCCACGTTATCTGTGCATGATGAGTCACGTGAGCAGAGTATGATCAGCCACGTGATCAGTGCATGAGTGCCACGTGATCAGTGCATGATATGTCACGTGACAGGTGTGTGATCAGCCACGTGAACAGTGCATGTTCAGCCACGTGATCAGTGCATGATCAGCCACGTGATCAGTGCATGATCAGTTACCTGAGCACTGTATGATCAGCCACGTGATCAGTGCATGGTCAGACACGTGAACAGTGTATGATCAGCCACGTGATCAGTGCATGATATCTAAGTGATCAGTGCATGATCATCACGTGATCAGTGTATGATCAGCCACGTGAACAGTGCATGCTCAGTCACGTGATCAGGGCCTGCTGAGCTGCGTGATTACTGTCTGCTCATCTGCTTGACAATTGCCAGCTGAGCTGCACGATTCCTGCCTGTCATCTGCTTGACAATTGTCAGCTGTGCTGCGTAATTCCTGCCTGCTCAGCTGCTTGATTATTGCCAGCTGAGCAGCATGATTCCTCACACCTGAGTTCCATGATTATTGCCTGCTGACTGTTTGATTCGTGCCTACTCAGCTCTTTGTTTATTGCCTCCAGAGGCACATGATCAGTGTACGATAGCAAACATGATCAGCGCATGATCAGTCACATGATCAGCGCCATTAAGTCACGTGATCACTACATGATAGTCATGTGATCAGTCCATGCTCAGTCACGGTATCAGTGCATGATCAGCCACGTGATCAGTGCATGATCTGTCACATGATTAGTGTATGATCATCCACGTGATCAGTGCATGGTCAGTCACCTGATCAGTGCATGATATCGACGTGATCAGTGCATGTGGAGGCATGTAGTCAATGCATGATAGCCACGTGATCAGTTCATGATCAGTCACCTGATCAGTGTATGATTAGTCAAGTGATCTGTGCAAGATAGCTACGTGATCAGTGCATGATCAGCCACGTGATCAGTGCATGATAGCCACGTGATCACTGCATGACAGTCACGTGATCAGTGCATGATCAGTCATGTGACCAGTACATGGTAGCTGCGTGATCATCGCATGATCAGCCACGTGATCAGTGTATGTCCAGCCAAGTGATCAGTGCATGATAGCCACGTGATCAGTGCATGATCCGTCACCTGATGGGTGTATGATCAGTGACCTGACCGGTACATGGTACCTACATGATCATTGCATGATCAGCCAGCTGAGTAGTACACGATAGCCATGTGATCTGTGCATGATCAGTCATGTAATCTGTGCATGACCAGGCACGTGATCAGTGTATGTCCAGCCAAGTGATCAGTGCATGATAACCACGTGATCAGTGCATGATCAGTCACGTGATCAGTGCATGATCAGTCACGTGATCAGTGCATGGTCATTCACGTGTTCAGTGCATGATCAGCTACGTGATCAGTGCATGATCAATTACGTGATCAGTGCATGATCATTCACTTGACGAGTACATGGTAGCTACGTGATCATTGCATGAACAGTCGCGTGAGCAGTGCATGATAGCCACGTGATCAGTGGATGATCAGTCATGTGATCAGTGCATGAACAGTCACGTGATCAGTGTATGATCAGCCACGTGATCAGTGCATGATCGCCACGTGATCAGTGGATGATCAGTCATGTGATCAGTGCATGGTCAGTCACCTGATCAGTGCATGATCATCCACGTGATCAGTGCATGTGGAGTCATGTAGACAATGCATGATAGCGCCGTGATCAGTTCATGATCAGTCCCGTGATGAGTGTATGATTAGCGAAGTGATCAGTGCAAGATAGCTACGTGATCAGTGCATGATCAGCCACGTCATCAGTGCATGATAGCCACGTGAGCAGTGCATACAATTACGTGATCAGTGCATGTGCAATCATGTGATCAGTGCATGAGAGCCACGTGTTCAGTGCATGATTATTCACGTGATAGGTGTGTGATCAGCCACGTGAACAGTGCATGCTCAGTCACGTGATCAGGGCATGTTGAGCTGCGTGATTACTGTCTGCTCATCTGCTTGACAATTGCCAGCTGAGCTGCACGATTCCTGCCTGTCATCTGCTTGACAATTAGCAGCTGTGCTGCGTAATTCCTGCCTGCTCAGCTGCTTGATTATTCCCAGCTGAGCAGCATGATTCCTCACAGCTGAGTTCCATGATTATTGCCTGCTGACTGTTTGATTCGTGCCTACTCAGCTCTTTGTTTATTGCCTCCAGAGGCACATGATCAGTGTATGATAGCAAACATGATCAGCGCATGATTAGTCACATGATCAGCGCCGTTAACTCACGTGATCACTATATGATAGTCATGTGATCAGTCCATGCTCAGTCACGGTATCAGTGCATGGTCAGCCACGTGATCAGTGCATGATCTGTCACATGATTAGTGTATGATCATCCACATGATCAGTGCATGGGAAGTCATGTGATCAGTGTATGTTTAAACATGATCAGTGCATTTTCAGTCTCGCGGTCAGTGCATGATAGCCACGTGATCAGTGCATGATCAGTCACCTGATGGGTGTATGATCATTCACGTGACCGGTATTTGGTAGCTATATGATCAGTGTATGACCAGCCATGTGATAAGTGCATGATAGCCACGTGATCAGTGCATGATCAGCCACGTAATCAGTGCATGATCAGCCACGTAATCAGTGCATGATCAGCCACATGATCAGTGCATGATCAATTACATCATCAGTGCATGATCAGTCACGTGACCAGTACATGGTAGCTGCGTGATCACTGTATGACCAGCCAAGTGATCAGTGCATGATAACCACGTGATCAGTGCATGATAAGTCACGTGATAAGTGCATGATCAGTCACGTGATCAGTGCATGATCTGCCACATGATCAGTGCGTGATCAATTACGTCATCAGTGCATAATCAGTCACGTGACCAGTACATGGTAGCTGCGTGATCATTGCATGATCAGCCACGTGATCAGTACATAATAGCCACGTGATCAGTGCATGATCAGTCACGTGATCAGTGCATGATTATTCACGTGTTCAGTGCATGATCAGCCACGTGATCATTGCATGATCAATTACGTGATCAGTGCATGATAGCCATGTGATCAGTGCATGATCAGTCATGTGATACGTGTGTGATCAGCCACGTGATCAGTGCATGATATCCACGTGATCAGTGAATGATAGCCACGTGATTAGTGCATGAGAGCCACGTGATCAGTGCATGATCAGTCACGTGATACGTGTGTGATCAGCCACGTGATCAGTGCATGATCAGTCACGTGACCAGTACATGGTAGCTACGGGATCATTGCATGATCAGCCCCGTGATGTGTGCATGATCAGTTACGTGAGCAGAGTATGATCAGCCACGTGATCAGTGCATGAGAGCCACGTGATCAGTGCATGATCAGTCACGTGACAGGTGTGTGGTAAGCCACGTGAACAGTGCATGTTCAGCCACGTGATCAATGCATGAAATCCACGTGATCAGTGCATGATCAGTTACGTGAACAGTGTATGATCAGCAACGTGAGCAGTGCATGGTCAGACACGTGAACACTGTATGATCAAACACGTGATCAGTGCATGATATCCATGTCATCAGTGCATGATGAGTCTCGTGAACAGTGCATGATCAGTCACGTGATCAGTGCATAATCAGCCACGTGATCAGTGCATGATCAGTCACGTGATCTGTGCATGATAGCCACGTGATCACTGCATGATAGCCACGTGATCAGTGCATGATCAGTCACGTGATCAGTGCATGATCAGCCACGTGATCAGTGCATGACGAGGCACGTGATCAGTATGGCCAGCCAAGTGATCAGTGCATGATCAGCCACGTGATCAGTGCATGATCAGTCACGTGATCAGTGTTTGATCAGCCGCGTGATCAGTGCATGATCAGCCACATGACCAGGGCATGATCAATTACGTGATCAGTGCATGATCAGTCACGTGACCAGTACATGGTAGCTACGTGATCATTGCATGATCAGCCACGTGAGCAGTGCATGATAGCCACGTGATCAGTTCATGATCAGCCACGTGATCAGTGCATGATCAGCCACGTGATCAGTGCATGATCAGCCACGTGATCTGTGCATGATCATTCACGTGACCAGTACATGGTAGCTACGTGATCATTGCATGATCAGCCATGTTATCTGTGAATGATAGCCACGTGATCAGTGCATGATAGACACGTGATCAGTGCATGATCAGTCACGTGATAAGTGCATGATCAGCCACATGATCAGTGCATGACCAGGCACATGATCAGTGTATGACCATCCAAATGATCAGTGCATGATAGCCACGTGATCAGTGCATGATCATGCACGTGTTCAGTGCATGTGGAGTCATGTAGTCAATGCATTATAGCGCCGCAATCAGTGCACGATCAGTCCCATGATGAGTGTATGATCAGCCAAGTGACCAGTGCAAGATAGCTACGTGATCAGTGCATGATCAGTCACATGATCAGTGCATGATCAGCCACGTGTTCAGTGCATGATCAGTCACGTGATCAGTGTATGACCAGCCAAGTGATCAGTGCATGATAGCCACGTGATCAGTGCATGATCAGTCACGTGATCAGTGCATGATCAATTACATGATCAGTGCGTGATCAGTCACGTGACCAGTATATGGTAGCTAGGTGATCATTGCATGATTAGCCACATGAGCCGTGCATGATAGCCACGAGATCAGTGCATGATCAGTCACGTGATCAGTGCATGACCACTCACGTGAACAGTGCATGATAAGTCAACTGATCAGTGCATGATCAATAACGTGATCAGTGCATGATCACTCACGTGACCAGTACATGGTAGCTACGTGATCATTGCATGGACAGCCGCGTGAGCAGTGCATGATAGCCACGTGATCAGTGCATGATGAGCTACGTGATCAGTGCAGTATCAATTACGTGATCAATGCATGATCAGTCACGTGACCAGTACATGGTAGCTACGTGATCATTGCATGATCAGCCACGTGATCAGTGCATGATCGGTCACGTGATCAGTGCACGGTCAGTCACGTAATCAGTGCATGATCAGCCACGTGAGCAGTGCATGATAGCCACGTGATCAGTGCATGATCAGCCACGTGATTAGTGCATGATCAATTATGTGATCAGTGCATGATCAGTTACGTGAACAGTGTATGATCAGCCACGTGATCAGTGCATGGTCAGACACGTGAACAGTGTATGATCAGCCACGTGATCAGTGCTGATTTCCATGATTTTTGCCTGCTGACTGTTTGATTCGTGCCTACTCAGCTCTTTGTTTATTGCCTCCAGAGGCACATGATCAGTGTATGATAGCAAACATGCTCAGCGCATGATCATTCACATGGTCAGCGCCATTAAGTCACGTGATCACTACATGATAGTTATGTGATCAGTCCATGCTCAGTCACGGTATCAGTGCATGATCAGACACGAGATCAGTGCATGATCAGTCACGTGATCAGTGCATGATCAGCCACGTGATCAGTGCATGACCAGGCACGTGATCAGTGTATGTCCAGCCAAGTGATCAGTGCATGATAGCCACGTGATCAGTGCATGATCAGTCATGTGATCAGTGTATGATCAGCCACGTGATCACTGCATGATCAGCCACATGATCAGTGCATGATCAGCCATGTGATCAGTGCATGATCAGTCACGTGATCAGTGCATGGTCAGTCCCGTGATCAGTGCATGATCATCCACGTGATCAGTGCATGTGGAGTCATGTAGTCAATGCATGATAGCGCCGTGATCAGTGCACGATCTGTTCCGTGATGAGTGTATGATCAGCCAAGTGATCAGTGCAAGATAGCTATGTGATCAGTGCATGATCAGTCACATGATCAGTGCATGATCAGTCACGTGATAGGTGTGTGATCAGCCATGTGAACAGTGAATGCTCAGGCACGTGATCAGGGCCTGCTGAGCTGCGTGATTACTGTCTGCTCATCTGCTTTACAATTTCCAGCTGAGCTGCACGATCCTGCCTGTCATCTCCTTGACAATTGCCACCTGTGCTGCGTAATTCCTGCCTGCTCATCTACTTGATTATTGCCAGCTGAGCAGCATGATTTCTCAGAGGTGAGTTCCATGATTATAGCCTGCTGACTGATTCCTGCCTACTCAGCTCTATGCTCATTGCCTCCAGAGGCACATGATCAGTGTGTGACACCAAACATGATCAGCACATGATCAGTCACATGATCAATGCATGATAAGCCAGGTGATCAGTGCATGATCAATTATGTGATCAGTGCATGATCAGTCATGTGACCAGTACATGGTAGCTGCGTGATCATTGCATGATCAGCCACGTGAGCAGTGCATGATAGCCACATGATCAGTGCATGATAGCCACGTGATCAGTGCATGAACAGTCACGTGATCTGTGCATGATCAGTCACGTGACTGTGCATGATCAGTCACGTGATCAGTGCATGATCAATTACCTGATCAGTGCAAGATCAGTCACGTGACCAGTGCATGGTAGCTACGTGATCATTGCATGATCAGCCACGTGATCAGTGCATGATAGCCACGTGATCAGTGCATGATATCCACGTGATCATTGCAGGATAGCCACGTGATCACTTCATGATTAGTCACGTGATCTGTACATGATCAGTCAGCTGATACGTGTGTGATCAGCCACCGGATCAGTGCGTGATGAGCCATGTGATCAGTGCAGGATCAATTCGTAATCAGTGCATGATCAGTCAGTGACCAGTACATGGTAGCTACGTGATCATGCGTGATCAGCCACGTGATCAGTGCATGATAGCCACGTGATCAGTGCATGATCAGTCATGTGATACGTGTGTGATCAGCCACGTGATCAGTGCATTATATCCACGTGATCAGTGCATGATAGCCACGTGATCAGTGCATGAGAGCCACGTGATCAGTGCATGATCAGTCACCTGATGGTTGTATGATCAGTCACGTGATCAGTACATGGTAGCTACATGATCATTGCATGATCAGCCACGTGATTAGTGCATGATAGCCAGGTGATCAGTGCATAATCAGTCACGTGATCAGTGCATGATCAGTCATGTAATCTGTGCATGACCAGGCAAGTGATCAGTGTATGACCAGCCAAGTGATCAGTGCATGACAGCCAAGTGATCAGTGCATGATCAGTCACATGATCAGTGCATGATCAGTCACGTAATCAGTGTATGATCAGCCACGTGATCAGTGCATGATCAGCCACATGATCACTGCATGATCAATTACGTCATCAGTGCATGATCAGTCATGTGACCAGTACATGGTATCTAGGTGATCATTGCATGATCAGCCACGTGAGCCGTGCATGATAGCCACGAGATCAGTGCATGATCAGTCACGTGATCAGTGCATGATCAGTCAGGTGAACAGTGCATGATAAGTCACCTGATCAGTGCATGATCTATTACGTTATCAGTGCACGATCACTCAAGTGACTAGTACATGGTAGCTACATGATCATTGCATGATCAGCCACGTGAGCAGTGCATGATAGCCACGTGATGATTGCATGATCAGTTTCAGGAGCAGAGTATGATCAGCCACTTATCAGTGCATGATAGCCACGTGATCACTGCATGATCTGTCACATGATCAGTGTATGATCATCCACGTGATCAGTGCATGGGCAGTCATGTGATCAGTGCATGATATAGAAGTGATCAGTGCATGATCAGTCTTGTGATCAGTGTATGATCACTCTCGTGATCAGTGAATGATCAACCACGTGATCAGTGCACGATAGCCAGGTAATGAGTGCAGGATACCAGATGATCAGTGCATGATCAGTCACGTGATCAGTGTATGATCATCCACGTGATCAGTGCATGTGGAGTCATTTAGTCAATGCATGATAGCGCGGTGATCAGTGCATGATCAGTCCCGAAATGAGTGTATGATCAGCCAAGGGATCAGTGCAAGATAGCTACGTGATCAGTGCATGATCAGTCACATGATCAGTGCATGATCAGCCACTTCATCAGTGCATGATAGCCACGTCATCAGTGCATACAATTACGTGATCAGTGCATGCGCAATCACGTGATCAGTGCATGAGAGCCACGTGATCAGTGCATGATCATTCACGTGATAGGTGTGTGATCAGCCACGTGATCAGTGCATGGTCAGACACGTGATCGGTGTATGATCAGCCACGTGATCAGTGCATGATATCCAAGTGATCAGTGCATGATCATCACGTGATCAGTGTATGATCAGCCAGGTGAATAGTGCATGCTCAGTCACGTGATAAGGGCCTGCTGAGCTGTGTGATTCCTGTCTGCTCATCTGCTTGAAAATTGCCAGCTGACCTGCATGATTCCTGCCTGTCATCTGCTTGACAATTGCCAGCTGTGCTGCGTAATTCCTGCCTGCTCAGCTGCTTGATTATTGCCAGCTGAGCAGCATGATTTCTCACACCTGAGTTCCATGATTATTGCCTGCTGACTGTTTGATTCGTGCCTACTCAGCTCTTTGTTTATTGCCTCCAGAGGCAAATGATCAGTGTATGATAGCAAACGTGATCAGCGCATGATCAGTCACATGATCAGAGCCATTAAGTCACGTGATCACTACAGGATAGTCATGTGATCAGTCCATGCTCAGTCACGGTATCAGTGCATGATCAGCCAGGTGATCAGTTCATGATAGCTATGTGATCAGTTCATGATTTGTCACGTGATCTGTGCATGACCAGGCAGGTGATCAGTGTATGATCAGCGACGTGATCAGTGCATGATCCGTCACCTAATGGGTGTATGATCAGTCACCGGACCGGTACATGGTAGCTACATGATCATTGCATGTTCAGCCACGTGAGTAGTGCATGATAGCCACGTGATCAGTGCATGATCAGTCACGTGTTCAGTGCATGATCAGTCATGTAATCTCTGCATGACCAGGCACCTGATCAGTGTATGACCAGCCAAGTGATCAGTGCATGATAGCCACGTGATCAGTGCATGATCAGTCACGTGATCAGTGCATGATCAGTCACGTGATCAGTGGATGATCAACCACGTAATCAGTGTATGATCAGCCACATGATCAGTGCATGATCAGTTACGTGATCAGTGCATGATCAGTCACGTGACCAGTATATGGTAGCTACGTGATCATTGCATGACCAGCCACATGAGCCGTGCATGAAAGCCACGAGATCATTGCATGATCACTCAAGTGATCAGTGCATGATCACTCTCGTGAACAGTGCATGATAAGTCAACTGATCAGTGCATGATCAATTACGTGATCAGTGCATGATCACTCACGTGACCAGTACATGGTAGCTACATGATCATTGAATGAACAGCCACGTGAGCAGTGCATGATAGCCACGTGATCAGTGCGTGATCTGTCACATGATCAGTGTATGATCATCCGTGTGATCAGTGCATGGGCAGTCATGTGATCAGTGCATGATATAGACGTGATCAGTGCATGATCAGTCTCGTGATCAGTGTATGATGAACCACGTGATCAGTGCACGATAGCCAGGTAATCAGTGCATGATAGCCAGATGATCAGTGCATTATCAGTCACGTGATCAGTGTATGATCAGCCAAGTAATCAGTGCATGATAGCCAACTGACCAGTGGATGATCAGTCACGTGATCAGTGCATGGTCAGTCACGGATCATTACATGATCAGCCACGTGAATAGTGCATGATCAATTACGTGATCAGTGCATGATCAGTCACATGATCAGTAGATGATCAGTCACGTGAACAGTGCATGATTAGTCATATGATCAGTGTATGACCAGCCAAGTGATCAGTGCATGATAGCCATGTGATCAGTGCATGATCAGTCACGTGTTCAGTGTATGATCAGCCACGTGATCAGTGCATGATCAGCCAAATTATCAGTGCATGATCAATTATGTGATCAGTGCTTGATCAGCCAGGTGATCAGTGAATGATCAGTCATGTGATCAGTGCATGGTCAGTCACGTGATCAGTGCATGATCATCCACGTGATCAGTACATGTGGAGTCATGTAGACAATGCATGATAGCGCCGTGATCAGTGCACGATAAGTCCCGTGATTAGTGTATGATCAGCGAAGTGATCAGTGCAAGATAGCTACGTGATCAGTGCATGATCAGCCACGTCATCAGTGTATGATAGCCACGTGAGCAGTGCATACAATTACGTGATCAGTGCATGCGCAATCACGTGATCAGTGCATGAGAGCCACGTAATCAGTGCATGATCATTCATGTGTTAGGTGTGTGATCAGCGACTTGAACAGTGCATGCTCAGTCACGTGATCAGGGCCTGCTGAGCTGTGTGATTACTGTCTGCTCATCTGCTTGACAAATAACAGCTGAGCTGTACGATTCCTGCCTGTCATCTTCTTAACAATTGCCACCTGTGCTGCATAATTCCTGCTTGCTCATCTACTTGATTATTGCCAGCTGAGCAGCATGATTTCTCAAAGCTGAGTTCCATGATTATATCCTGCTGACTGATTCCTGCCTACTCAGCTCATTGTTCATTGCCTCCAGATGCACATGATCAGTGTGTGACACCAGACATGATCAGCACATGATCAGTCACATAATCAATGCATGATAAGCCAGGTGATCAGTGCTTGATCAATTATGTGATCAGTGCATGATCAGTCATGTGACCAGTACATGGTGGCTGCGTGATCAGTGCATGATCAGCCACGTGAGCAGTGCATGATAGCCACGTGATCAGTGCATGATCAGTCACATGATCAGTGCATGATCAGTCACGTGTTCAGTGCATGATCAGCCACGTGATCAGTGCACGATCAAATACGTGATCAGTGCATGATCACTCATGGGACCAGTATATGGTAGCTACGTGATCATTGCATGATCAGCCACGTGATCAGTGCATGGTCAGACACGTGAATAATGTATGATTAGCCACGTGATCAGTGCATGATATCCAAGTGATCAGTGCTTGTACAATCACATGATCAGTGTATGATCAGCCAGGTGAACAGTGCATGCTCAGTCACGTGATCAGGGCCTGCTGAGCTGCGTGATTACTGTCTGCTCATCTGCTTGACAATTGCCAGCTGAGCTGCATGATTCCTGCCTGTCATCTGCTTGACAATTGCCAGCTGCTGTGTAATTCCTGCCTGCTCAGCTGCTTGATTATTGCCAGCTGAGCAGCATGATTCCTCACAGCTGAGATCCATGATTTTTGCCTGCTGACTGTTTGATTCGTGCCTACTCAGCTCTTTGTTTATTGCCTCCAGAGGCACATGATCAGTGTATGAAAGCAAACATGATCAGCGCATGATCAGTCACATGATCAGTGCCATTAAGTCACGTGATCACTACATGATAGTCATGTGATCAGTCCATGCTCAGTCACGGTATCAGTGCATGATCAGCCACGTGATCAGTGCATGATAGCCACGTGATCAGTGCATGATCAGCCAGGTGATCAGTGAATGATTGCTACGTGATCAGTTCATGATTAGTCACGTGATCTGTGCATGACCAGGCAGGTGATCAGTGTATGATCAGCCACGTGAACAGTGCATGATAGCCACGTGATCAGTGCATGATTAGTCACCTAATGGATGTATGATCAGTCACGTGACCGGTACATGGTAGCTACATGATCATTGCATGATCAGCCACGTGAGTAGTGTATGAGAGCCACGTGATCAGTGCATGATCAGTGACGTGATCAGCGCATGATCAGTCATGTAATCTGTGCATGACCAGGCACGTGATCAGTGTATGACCAGCCATGTGATCAGTGCATGATAGCCACGTGATCAGTGCATGATAAGTCACGTGATCAGTGCATGATCAGTCAAGTGATCAGTGCAGGATCAGCCACATGATCAGTGCATGATCAATTACGTCATCAGTGCATGATCAGTCACGTGACCAGTACATGGTAGCTGCGTGATCTGTGTATGACCAGCCAAGTTATCAGTGCATGATAGCCACGTGATCAGTGCATGATCAGTCACGTGATCAGTGCATGATCAGTCACGTGATCAGTGCACGATCAGCCACATGATCAGTGCATGATCAGTCACGTGACCAGCACATGGTAGCTGCTGGATCATTTCATGATCAGCCACGTTAGCAGTGCATGATAGCCACGTGATCAGTGCTTGATCAGCCACGTGATCAGTGCATGATCAATTACGTGATCCGTGCAAGATCAGTCACGTGACCAGTACATGGTAGCTACGTGATCATTGCATGATCAGCCACGTGATCAGTGCATGATAGCCACGTGATCAGTGCATGATAGACAGGTGATCAGTGCATGATCAGTCACGTGATACGTGTGTGATCAGCCACGTGATCCGTGCATGATATCCACGTGATCAGTGAGTGATAGCCACGTGATCAAGGCATGATAACCACGTGATCAGTGCATGATCAGTCACGTGATACGTGTGTGATCAGCCACGTGTTCAGTGCATGATGAGTCAGGTGATCAGTGCTGGATTAATCACGTGATCAGTGCATGATCAGTCACGTGACCAGTACATGGTTGCTACGTGATCATTGCATGATCAGCCACGTGAGCAGTGCATGATAGCCACCCGATCACTGCATGATCAGTCACGTGATCAGTACATGATCAGTCACGTGAGCAGTGCATGATCATTTACGTGATCTGTGCATGATCAGTCACGTGACCAGTATATGGTAGCTACGTGAACATTGCATGACCAGCCAGGTGAGAAGTGCTTAATAGCCACCTGATGTGTGCATGATCTCAGCTCTTTGAGTATTGCCTCCTGAGGTCCCTGTTCGGTCGCCACCTGCCGGGGACCAGCCCGAACTGATCCAGGGTATTCGAAGGAGAGATGGCCTAGGCGACTATTTATATGCTAATCAGAGATGTCAAGAATGATAGTATGAGGAGAGCTCGGTAGGAAAATTCGGTGGAGAAAAGAGACTGAGTAGCTTGGTTTACGCGGAAGACCAATCAAACTTCAAGACAAGAAGTTTGCACCACTTACGTAGGCCGCAGGCGCCCTCTCGAATAGCGAAAGGTGCCTCACCCTAGACACCTTCTCGAGTGGGTCTTAGCAGCCCAGGCATAATTAGTAAGCGTGGTGGGTTCCGCGCTCCAGATGGAGACTCAGCTGGAAGTTAAAGGGAAGAATGACAAGGAACTTTATGAATTGGAGCTGTAAGTTAACTCTTTGACAGAGAGAGCGAGATGGTGGTGGGGGACAGCCCCCAGTGAAATCAGAGGTGAGAGCACAAAGCAATACAGTAGGCAGACTCCGGTTTTTTTGGGGGGGAGATGCTCGAGAATATCCGGGTGGACTCCTGAGGCTCGATCCCGCATTTGCGTATGCCGAGCCTCCTTCCTCATGACCTTTGTCCAGAGTGGAATGCCTCCCCGGCTCCCGGCACATGATCAGTGCATGCTCAGTCACGATATCAGTGCCTGCTCAGCCACGTGATCACTGACGGCACAGTCACGTGATCAGCGCCTCTCAGTCACGTGATCACCGGATGATAAACACGTGATCAGTGAACGACCAGCCACGTGATCACTGCATGCGCAGTCAGGTGGTCAGTTCCTGATCAGCCACCTGATCAGTGCGTGCACAGTCCCCTGATCAGCGCCTGTCAGTCACTGATCACTGCCTGATAAACACGTGATCAGTGCCCGAACAGCCACGTCATCAGTGCATTCGCAGTCACGTGATCAGTGCATGATAGCCACGTGATCAGTGCGCGCACAGTCCCATGATCAGCGCCTGTCAGTCACTGATCATTGCCTGATAAACACGTGATCAGTGCATGATGAGCCATGTGATCAGTGCCCGATCAGCCACGTCATCAGTGCATGCGCAGTCACGTCATCAGTGCATGATAGCCACGTGATCAGTGCATGTTCAGTCACGTGATCTGGACTTGATCAGCCACGTGATCAGTGCCTGCAGAGTCACGTGATCAGGGCCTGCTGAGCTGCGTGATTCCTGCCGGCTCATCTGCTTGACAATTGCCAGCTGAGCTGCGTGAGTCCTGCCTGGTCACGTGCTTGATTATTGCCAGTTGAGCAGCATGATTCGTCACTGCTGAGCTCCATGCTTATTGCCTGCTGATTGCGTGGTTCGTGTCTGCTCAGCTCTTTGAGTATTGCCTCCTGAGGTCCCTGTTCGGTCGCCACCTGCCGGGGACCAGCCCGAACTGATCCAGGGTCTTCGAAGGAGAGATGGCCTAGGCGACTATTTATATGCTAATCAGAGATGTCAAGAATGATAGTATGAGGAGAGCTCGGTAGGAAAATTCGGTGGAGAAAAGAGACTGAGTAGCTTGGTTTACGCGGAAGACCAATCAAACTTCAAGACAAGAAGTTTGCACCACTTACGTAGGCCGCAGGCGCCCTCTCGAATAGCGAAAGGTGCCTCACCCTAGACACCTTCTCGAGTGGGTCTTAGCAGCCCAGGCATAATTAGTAAGCGTGGTGGGTTCCGCGCTCCAGATGGAGACTCAGCTGGAAGTTAAAGGGAAGAATGACAAGGAACTTTATGAATTGGAGCTGTAAGTTAACTCTTTGACAGAGAGAGCGAGATGGTGGTGGGGGACAGCCCCCAGTGAAATCAGAGGTGAGAGCACAAAGCAATACAGTAGGCAGACTCCGGTTTTTTTGGGGGGGAGATGCTCGAGAATATCCGGGTGGACTCCTGAGGCTCGATCCCGCATTTGCGTATGCCGAGCCTCCTTCCTCATGACCTTTGTCCAGAGTGGAATGCCTCCCCGGCTCCCGGCACATGATCAGTGCATGCTCAGTCACGATATCAGTGCCTGCTCAGCCACGTGATCACTGACGGCACAGTCACGTGATCAGCGCCTCTCAGTCACGTGATCACCGGATGATAAACACGTGATCAGTGAACGACCAGCCACGTGATCACTGCATGCGCAGTCAGGTGGTCAGTTCCTGATCAGCCACCTGATCAGTGCGTGCACAGTCCCCTGATCAGCGCCTGTCAGTCACTGATCACTGCCTGATAAACACGTGATCAGTGCCCGAACAGCCACGTCATCAGTGCATGCGCAGTCACGTGATCAGTGCATGATAGCCACGTGATCAGTGCGTGCACAGTCCCATGATCAGCGCCTGTCAGTCACTGATCATTGCCTGATAAACACGTGATCAGTGCATGATGAGCCATGTGATCAGTGCCCGATCAGCCACGTCATCAGTGCATGCGCAGTCACGTCATCAGTGCATGATAGCCACGTGATCAGTGCATGTTCAGTCACGTGATCTGGACTTGATCAGCCACGTGATCAGTGCCTGCAGAGTCACGTGATCAGGGCCTGCTGAGCTGCGTGATTCCTGCCGGCTCATCTGCTTGACAATTGCCAGCTGAGCTGCGTGAGTCCTGCCTGGTCACGTGCTTGATTATTGCCAGTTGAGCAGCATGATTCGTCACTGCTGAGCTCCATGCTTATTGCCTGCTGATTGCGTGGTTCGTGTCTGCTCAGCTCTTTGAGTATTGCCTCCTGAGGTCCCTGTTCGGTCGCCACCTGCCGGGGACCAGCCCCAACTGATCCAGGGTATTCGAAGGAGAGATGGCCTAGGCGACTATTTATATGCTAATCAGAGATGTCAAGAATGATAGTATGAGGAGAGCTCGGTAGGAAAATTCGGTGGAGAAAAGAGACTGAGTAGCTTGGTTTACGCGGAAGACCAATCAAACTTCAAGACAAGAAGTTTGCACCACTTACGTAGGCCGCAGGCGCCCTCTCGAATAGCGAAAGGTGCCTCACCCTAGACACCTTCTCGAGTGGGTCTTAGCAGCCCAGGCATAATTAGGAAGCGTGGTGGGTTCCGCGCTCCAGATGGAGACTCAGCTGGAAGTTAAAGGGAAGAATGACAAGGAACTTTATGAATTGGAGCTGTAAGTTAACTCTTTGACAGAGAGAGCGAGATGGTGGTGGGGGACAGCCCCCAGTGAAATCAGAGGTGAGAGCACAAAGCAATACAGTAGGCAGACTCCGGTTTTTTTGGGGGGAGATGCTCGAGAATATCCGGGTGGACTCCTGAGGCTCGATCCCGCATTTGCGTATGCCGAGCCTCCTTCCTCATGACCTTTGTCCAGAGTGGAATGCCTCCCCGGCTCCCGGCACATGATCAGTGCATGCTCAGTCACGATATCAGTGCCTGCTCAGCCACGTGATCACTGACGGCACAGTCACGTGATCAGCGCCTCTCAGTCACGTGATCACCGTATGATAAACACGTGATCAGTGAACGACCAGCCACGTGATCACTGCATGCGCAGTCAGGTGGTCAGTTCCTGATCAGCCACCTGATCAGTGCGTGCACAGTCCCCTGATCAGCGCCTGTCAGTCACTGATCACTGCCTGATAAACACGTGATCAGTGCCCGAACAGCCACGTCATCAGTGCATGCGCAGTCACGTCATCAGTGCATGATAGCCACGTGATCAGTGCGTTCACATTCCCATGATCAGCGCCTGTCAGTCACTGATCATTGCCTGATAAACACGTGATCAGTGCATGATGAGCCATGTGATCAGTGCCCGATCAGCCACGTCATCAGTGCATGCGCAGTCACGTCATCAGTGCATGATAGCCACGTGATCAGTGCATGCTCAGTCACGTGATCTGGACTTGTTCAGTCACGTGATCAGTGCCTGCAGATCACGTGATCAGGGCCTGCTGAGCTGCGTGATTCCTGCCGGCTCATCTGCGTGACAATTGCCAGCTGAGCTGCGTGATTCCTGCCTGGTCACGTGCTTGATTATTGCCAGCTGAGCAGCATGATTCGTCACTGCTGAGCTCCATGCTTATTGCCTGCTGATTGCGTGGTTCGTGTCTGCTCAGCTCTTTGAGTATTGCCTCCTGAGGTCCCTGTTCGGTCGCCACCTGCCGGGGACCAGCCCCAACTGATCCAGGGTATTCGAAGAAGAGATGGCCTAGGCGACTCTTTATATGCTAATCGGAGATGTCAAGAATAATAGTATGAGGAGAGCTCAGTAGGAAAATTCGGTGGAGAAAAGAGACTGAGTAGCTTGGTTTACGCGGAAGACCAATCAAACTTCAAGACAAAAAGTTTGCACCACTTACGTAGGCCGCAGGTGACCTCTCGAATAGCGAAAGGTGCCTCACCCTAGACACCTTCTCGAGTGGGTCTTAGCAGCCCAGGCATAATTAGTAAGCGTGGTGGTTTCCGCGCTCCAGATGGAGACTCAGCTGGAAGTTAAAGAGAAGAATGACAAGGAACTTTATGAATTGGAGCTGTAAGTTAACTCTTTGACAGAGAGAGCGAGATGGTGGTGGGGGACAGCCCCAGTGAAATCAGAGGTGAGAGCACAAAGCAATACAGTAGGCAGACTCCGGTTTTTTTGGGGGGGAGATGCTCGAGAATATCCGGGTGGACTCCTGAGGCTCGATCCCGCATTTGCGTATGCCGAGCCTCCTTCCTCATGACCTTTGTCCAGAGTGGAATGCCTCCCGGCTCCCGGCACATGATCAGTGCATGCTCAGTCACGATATCAATGCCTGCTCAGCCACGTGATCACTGACGGCACAGTCACGTGATCAGCGCCTCTCAGTCACGTGATCACCGGATGATAAACACGTGATCAGTGAACGACCAGCCACGTGATCACTGCATGCGCAGTCAGGTGGTCAGTTGCTGATCAGCCACCTGATCAGTGCGTGCACAGTACCCTGATCAGCGCCTGTCAGTCACTGATCACTGCCTGATAAACACGTGATCAGTGCCCGAACAGCCACGTCATCAGTGCATGCGCAGTCACATCATCAGTGCATGATAGCCAGGTGATCAGTGCGTGCACAGTCCCATGATCAGCGCCTGTCAGTCACTGATCATTGCCTGATAAACACGTGATCAGTGCATGATGATCCATGTGATCAGTGCCCGATCAGCCACGTCATCAGTGCATGCGCAGTCACGTCATCAGTGCATGATAGCCACGTGATCAGTGCATGCTCAGTCACGTGATCTGGACTTGATCAGCCACGTGAACAGTGCATGATAGCCACGTGATCAGTGCATGATCCGTCACCTGATGGGTGTATGATCAGTCACCTGACCGGTACATGGTAGCTACATGATCATTGCATGATCAGCCACATAAGTAGTGCATGATAGCCACGTGATGAGTGCATGATCAGTCACGTGTTCAGTGCATGATCAGTCATGTAATCTGTGCATGACCAGGCACGTGATCAGTGTATGACCAGCCAAGTGATCAGTGCAAGATAGCCACGTGATCAGTGCATGATCAGTCACGTGATCAGTGCATGATCAGTCACGTGATCAGTGGATGATCAGCCACGTGATCAGTGCATGATCAGCCACATGATCAGTGCATGATCAATTACGTGATCAGTGCATGATCAGTCACGTGACCAGTATATGGTAGCTAGGTGATCATTGCATGATCAGCCACATGAGCCGTGCATGATAGCCATGAGATCAGTGCATGATCAGTCACGTGATCAGTGCATGATCACTCACGTTAACAGTGCATGATCAGTCACCTGATCAGTGCATGATCACTCACGTGACCAGTACATGGTAGCTACGTGATCATTGCATGAACAGCCGCGTGAGCAGTGCATGATAGCCACGTGATCAGTGCATGATCTGTCGCATGATCAGTGTATGATCATCCGGGTGATCAGTGCATGGGCAGTCATGTGATCAGTGCATGATATAGACGTGATTAGTGCATGATCAGTCTCGTGATCAGTGTATGATCAACCACGTGATCAGTGCACGATAGCCAGTTAATGAGTGCACGATAGCCAGATGATCAGTGCATTATCAGTCACGTGATCAGTGTTTGATCAGCCAAGTAAAAAGTGCATGATAGCCAACTGATCAGTGTATGATCAGCCACGTGATCAGTGCATGATCAGTTACGTGAGCAGTGTATGATCAGCCACGTGATCAGTGCATTGTCAGACACGTGAACAGTGTATGATCAGCCACGTGATCAGTGCATGATAGCCACTTGATCAGTGCATTATCAGTTACGTGAGCAGTGTATGATCAGCCACGTGATCAGTGCATGATAGCCACGTGATCAGTGCATTATCAGTTACGTGAGCAGCGTATGATCAGCCACGTGAACAGTGCATGCTCAGTCACGTGATCTGCGCCTGCTGAGCTGCGTGATTACCGTCTGCTCATCTGCTTGACAATTGCCAGCTGAGCTGCACGATTCCTGCCTGTCATCTGCTTGACAATTATCAGTTGTGCTGCGTAATTCCTGCCTGCTCAGCTGCTTGATTATTGCCAGCTGAGCAGCATGATTCCTCACACCTGAGTTCCATGATTATTGCCTGCTGACTGTTTGATTCGTGCCTACTCAGCTCTTTGTTTATTGCCTCCAGAGGCACATGATCAGTGTATGATAGCAAACATGAACAGCGCATGATCAGTCACATGATCAGCGCCATTAAGTCACGTGATCACTACATGATAGTCATGTGATCAGTCCATGCTCAGTCACGGTATCAGTGCATGATCAGCCACGTGATCAGTGCATGATCTGTCACATGATTAGTGTATGATCATCAACGTGATCAGTGCATGGGCAGTCATGTGATCAGTGCATGATATAGAGGTGATCAGTGCATGATCAGTCACCTGATGGGTGTATCATCATTCACGTGACCTGTACATGGTAGCTACATGATCATTGCATGATCAGCCACGTGAGTAGTGCATGATAGCCACGAGATCACTACATGATAGTCATGTGATCAGTCCATGCTCAGTCACGGTATCAGTGCATGATCAGCCACGTGATCAGTGCATGATCAGCCAGGTGATCAGTTCATGATAGCTATGTGATCAGTTCATGATTTGTCACGTTATCTGTGCATGACCAGGCAGGTGATCAGTGTATGATCAGCCACGTGGACAGTGCATGATAGCCACGTGATCAGTGCATGATCCCTCACCTGATGGGTGTATGATCAGTCAACTGACCGGTACATGGTAGCTACATGATCATTGCATGATCAGCCACGTGAGTAGTGCATGATAGCCACGTGATCAGTGCATGATCAGTCACGTGTTCAGTGCATGATCAGTCATGTAATCTGTGCATGACCAGGCACGTGATCAGTGTATGATCAACCACGTGATCAGTGCACGATAGCCAGTTAATGAGTGCACGATAGCCAGATGATCAGTGGATTATCAGTCACGTGATCAGTGTATGATCAGCCAAGTAATAAGTGCATGATAGCCAACTGATCAGTGTATGATCAGCCACGTGATCAGTGCATGATCAGTTACGTGAGCAGTGTATGATCAGCCACGTGATCAGTGCATGGTCAAACACGTGAACAGTGTATGATCAGCCACGTGATCAGTGCATGATAGCCACGTGATCAGTGCATTATCAGTTACGTGAGCAGCGTATGATCAGCCACGTGAACAGTGCATGCTCAGTCACGTGATCTGGGCCTGCTGAGCTGCGTGATTACCGTCTGCTCATCTGCTTGACAATTGCCAGCTGAGCTGCACGATTCCTGCCTGTCATCTGCTTGACAATTATCAGCTGTGCTGCGTAATTCCTGCCTGCTCAGCTTCTTGATTATTGCCAGCTGAGCAGCATGATTCCTCACACCTGAGTTCCATGATTATTGCCTGCTGACTGTTTGATTCGTGCCTACTCAGCTCTTTGTTTATTGCCTCCAGTGGCACATGATCAGTGTATGATAGCAAACATGATCAGCGCATGATCAGTCACATGATCAGCGCCATTAAGTCACGTGATCACTACATGATAGTCATGTGATCAGTCCAAGCTCAGTCACGGTATCAGTGCATGATCAGCCACGTGATCACTGCATGATCTGTCACATGATTAGTGTATGATCATCCACGTGATCAGTGCATGGGCAGTCATGTGATCAGTGCATGATATAGACGTGATCAGTTCATGATCAGTCTCGTGATCAGTGCATGATAGCCACGTGATCAGTGCATGATCAGTCACCTGATGGGTGTATGATCATTCACGTGACCTGTACATGGTAGCTATATGATCATTGCATGATCAGCCACGTGAGTAGTGCATGATAGCCACGTGATCAGTGCATGATCAGTCACGTGTTCAGTGCATGATCAGTCATGTAATCTGTGCATGACCAGGCACGTGATCAGTGTATGACCAGCCAAGTGATCAGTGCATGATAGCCACGTGATCAGTCCATGATCAGTCACGTGATCAGTACATGATCAGTCACGTGAACAGTGCATGATCATTTACGTGATCTGTGCATGATCAGTCACGTGACCAGTATATTGTAGCTATGTGATCATTCCATGACGAGCCACGTGAGCAGTGCATGATAGCCACGTGATGTGTGCATAATGAGTTACGTGAGCAGAGTATGATCAGCCACGTGATCAGTGCATGAGTGCCACGTGATCAGTGCATGATATGTCATGTGACAGGTGTGTGATCAGCCACGTGAACAGTGCATGTTCAGCAACGTGATCAGTCCATGATAGCCACGTGATCAGTGCATGATCAGTTACCTGAGCACTGTATGATCAGCCACGTGATCAGTGCATGGTCAGACACGTGAACAGTGTATGATCAGCCATGTGATCAGTGCATGATATCCAAGTGATCAGTGCATGATCATCACGTGATCAGTGTATGATCAGCCACGTGAACAGTGCATGCTCAGTCACCTGATCAGGGCCTGCTGAGCTGCGTGATTACTGTCTGCTCATCTGCTTGACAATTGCCAGCTGTGCTGCGTAATTCCTGCCTGCTCAGCTGCTTGATTATTGCCAGCTGAGCAGCATGATTCCTCACAGCTGAGTTCCATGATTATTGCCTGCTGACTGTTTGATTCGTGCCTACTCAGCTCTTTGTTTATTGCCTCCAGAGGCACATGATCAGTGTATGATAGCAAACATGATCAGTGCATGATCAGTCACATGATCAGAGCCATTAAGTCACGTGATCACTACATGATAGTCATGTGATCAGTCCATGCTCAGTCACGGTATCAGTGCATGATCAGCCACGTGATCAGTGCATGATCAGCCAGGTGATCAGTTCATGATAGCTATGTGATCAGTTCATGATTTGTCACGTGATCTGTGCATGACCAGGCAGGTGATCAGTGTATGATGAGCCACGTGAACAGTGCATGATAGCCACGTGATCAGTGCATGATCCGTCACCTGATGGGTGTATGATCAGTCACCTGACCGGTACATGGTAGCTACATGATCATTGCATGATCAGCCACGTGAGTAGTGCATGATAGCCACGTGATCAGTGCATGATCCGTCACCTGATGGGTGTATGATCAGTCAACTGACCGGTACATGGTAGCTACATGATCATTGCATGATCAGCCACGTGAGTAGTGCATGATAGCCACGTGATCAGTGCATGATCAGTCACGTGTTCAGTGCATGATCAGTCATGTAATCTGTGCATGACCAGGCACGTGATCAGTGTATGACCAGCCAAGTGATCAGTGCATGATAGCCACGTGATCAGTGCATGATCTGTCACGTGATCAGTGCATGATCAGTCACGTGATCAGTGGATGATCAGCCACGTGATCAGTGCATGATCAGCCACATGATCAGTGCATGATCAATTACGTGATCAGTGCATGATCAGTCACGTGACCAGTATATGGTAGCTAGGTGATCATTGCATGATCAGCCACATGAGCCGTGCATGATAGCCACGAGATCAGTGCATGATCAGTCACGTGATCAGTGCATGATCACTCACGTTAACAGTGCATGATAAGTCACCTGATCAGTGCATGATCAATTACGTGATCAGTGCATGATCACTCACGTGACCAGTACATGGTAGCTACGTGATCATTGCATGAACAGCCGCGTGAGCAGTGCATGATAGCCACGTGATCAGTGCATGATCTGTCGCATGATCAGTGTATGATCATCCGGGTGATCAGTGCATGGGCATTCATGTGATCAGTGCATGATATAGACGTGATTAGTGCATGATCAGTCTCGTGATCAGTGTATGATCAACCACGTGATCAGTGCACGATAGCCAGTTAATGAGTGCACGATAGCCAGATGATCAGTGCATTATCAGTCACGTGATCAGTGTATGATCAGCCAAGTAATAAGTGCATGATAGCCAACTGATCAGTGTATGATCAGCCACGTGATCAGTGCATGATCAGTTATGTGAGCAGTGTATTATCAGCCACGTGATCAGTGCATGGTCAAACACGTGAACAGTGTATGATCAGCCACGTGATCAGTGCATGATAGCCACGTGATCAGTGCATTATCAGTTACGTGAGCAGCGTATGATCAGCCACGTGAACAGTGCATGCTCAGTCACCTGATCTGGGCCTGCTGAGCTGCGTGATTACCGTCTGCTCATCTGCTTGACAATTGCCAGCTGAGCTGCACGATTCCTGCCTGTCATCTGCTTGACAATTATCAGTTGTGCTGCGTAATTCCTGCCTGCTCAGCTGCTTGATTATTGCCAGCTGAGCAGCATGATTCCTCACACCTGAGTTCCATGATTATTGCCTGCTGACTGTTTGATTCGTGCCTACTCAGCTCTTTGTTTATTGCCTCCAGAGGCACATGATCAGTGTATGATAGCAAACATGATCAGCGCATGATCAGTCACATGATCAGCGCCATTAAGTCACGTGATCACTACATGATAGTCATGTGATCAGTCCATGCTCAGTCACGGTATCAGTGCATGATCAGCCACGTGATCAGTGCATGATCTGTCACATGATTAGTGTATGATCATCCACGTGATCAGTGCATGGGCAATCATGTGATCAGTGCATGATATAGACGTGATCAGTTCATGATCAGTCTCGTGATCAGTGCATGATAGCCACGTGATCAGTGCATGATCAGTCACCTGATGGGTGTATGATCATTCACGTGACCTGTACATGGTAGCTATATGATCATTGCATGATCAGCCACGTGAGTAGTGCATGATAGCCACGTGATCAGTGCATGATCAGTCACGTGTTCAGTGCATGATCAGTCATGTAATATGTGCATGACCAGGCACGTGATCAGTGTATGACCAGCCAAGTGATCAGTGCATGATAGCCACGTGATAAGTGCATGATCAGTCACGTGATCAGTACATGATCAGTCACGTGAACAGTGCATGATCATTTACGTGATCTGTGCATGATCAGTCACGTCACCAGTATATTGTAGCTATGTGATCATTCCATGATGAGACACGTGAGCAGTGCATGATAGCCACGTGATGTGTGCATAATGAGTTACGTGAGCAGAGTATGATCAGCCATGTGATCAGTGCATGATCAGTTACATGAGCAGTGTATTATCAGCCTCGTGATCAGTGCATGGTCAGACACGTGAACAGTGTATGATCAGCCATGTGATCAGTGCATGATCAGTTACATGAGCAGTGTATTATCAGCCACGTGATCAGTGCATGGTCAGACACGTGAACAGTGTATGATCAGCCACGTGATCACTGCATGATCAGTCACGTGATCAGTGCCTGATCAGTCATGTGACCAGTACATGGTAGCTGCGTGATCATCGCATGAATAGCCACGTGATCAGTGTATGTCCAGCCAAGTGATCAGTGCATGATAGCCACGTGATCAGTGCATGATCAGTCACGTGATCAGTGCATGATCAGTCACGTGATCAGTGCATGATCAGTCACGTGATCAGTGCATGATCAGCCACGTGATCAGTGCATGATCAATTACGTGATCAGTGCATGATCAGTCACGTGACCAGTACATGGTAGCTGCGTGATCATCGCATGAATAGCCACGTGATCAGTGTATGTCCAGCCAAGTGATCAGTGCATGATAGCCACGTGATCAGTGCATGATCAGTCTCGTGGTCAGTGCATGATAGCCACGTGATCAGTGCATGATCAGTCACCTGATGGGTGTATGATCATTCACGTGACCTGTACATGGTAGCTACATGATCATTGCATGATCAGCCACGTGAGTAGTGCATGATAGCCACGTGATCAGTGCATGATCAGTCACGTGATCAGTGCATGATCAGTCATGTGACCAGTACATGGTAGCTGCGTGATCATCGCATGAATAGCCACGTGATCCGTGTATGTCCAGCCAAGTGATCAGTGCATGATAGCCACGTGATCAGTGCATGATCAGTCACGTGATCAGTGCATGATCAGTCACGTGATCAGTGCATGATCAGTCACGTGATCAGTGCATGATCAGCCACATGATCAGTGCATGATCAATTACGTGATCAGTGCATGATCAGTCACATGACCAGTACATGGTAGCTTCTTGATCATTGCCTGATCAGCCACGTGAGCAGTGCATGATAGCCACGTGATCAGTGCATGATCAGTCATGTGATCAGTGACTGATCAGTCACGTGATCAGTACATGATCAGTCACGTGATCAGTGCATGATCATCCACGTGATCAGTGCAGGTGGAGTCATGTAGTCAATGCATGATAGCGCCGTGATCAGTGCACGATCAGTCCTGTGATGAGTGTATGATCAGCCAAGTGATCAGTGCAAGATATCTACGTGATCAGTGCATGATCAGTCACATGATCAGTGCATGATCAGTCACGTGATAGGTGTGTGATCAGCCATGTGAACAGTGCATGCTCAGTCACGTGATCAGGGCCTGCTGAGCTGCGTGATTACTCTCTGCTCATCTGCTTGACAATTTCCAGCTGACCTGCACGATTCCTGCCTGTCATCTCCTTGACAATTGCCACCTGTGCTGCGTAATTCCTGCCTGCTCATCTACTTGATTATTGCCAGCTGAGCAGCATGATTTCTCAGAGCTGAGTTCCATGATTATAGCATGCTGACTGATTCCTGCCTACTCAGCTCTATGTTCATTGCCTCCAGAGGCACATGATCAGTGTGTGACACCAAACATGAACAGCACATGATCAGTCACATGATCAACGCATGATAAGCCAGGTGATCAGTGCATGATCAATTATGTGATCAGTGCATGATCAGTCATGTGACCAGTACATGGTAGCTGTGTGATCATTGCATGATCAGCCACGTGAGCAGTGCATGATCAGTCACGTGATCAGTGCATGATCAGTCACGTGATACGTGTGTGATCAGCCACATGATCAGTGCATGATATCCACGTGATCAGTGCAGGATAGCCACGTGATCAGTGCATGAGAGCCACATGATCAGGGCATGATGAGCCACGTGATCAGTGCAGGATCAATTACGTGATCAGTGCATGATCAGTCACGTGATCAGTACATGATCAGTCACGTGAACAGTGCATGATCATTTACGTGATCTGTGCATGATCAGTCACGTGACCAGAATATGGTAGCTATGTGATCATTCCATGACGAGCCACGTGAGCAGTGCATGATAGCCACGTGATGTGTGCATGATGAGTTACGTGAACAGAGTATAATCAGCCACGTGATCAGTTCATGAGTGCCAGGTGACCAGTGCATGATATGTCACGTGACAGGTGTGTGATCAGCCACGTGAACAGTGCATGTTCAGCCACGTGATCAGTCCGTGATAGCCACGTGATCAGTGAATGATCAGTTACCTGAGCACTGTATGATCAGCCACGTGATCAGTGCATGGTCAGACACGTGAACAGTGTATGATCAGCCATGTGATTAGTGCATGATATCTAAGTGATCAGTGCATGATCATCACGTGATCAGTGTATGATCAGCCACGTGACCAGTGCATGCTCAGTCACGTGATCAGGGCCTGCTGAGCTGCGTGATTACTGTCTGCTCATCTGCTTGACAATTGCCAGCTGTGCTGCGTAATTCCTGCCTGCTCAGCTGCTTGATTATTGCCAGCTGAGCAGCATGATTCCTCACACCTGAGTTCCATGATTATTGCCTGCTGACTGTTTGATTCGTGCCTACTCAGCTCTTTGTTTATTGCCTCCAGAGGCACATGATCAGTGTATGATAACAAACATATCAGCGCATGATCAGTCACATGATCAGAGCCATTAAGTCACGTGATCACTACATGATAGTCATGTGATCAGTCCATGCTCAGTCACGGTATCAGTGCATGATCAGCCACGTGATCAGTGCATGATCAGCCAGGTGATCAGTTCATGATAGCTATGTGATCAGTTCATGATTTGTCACGTCATCTGTGCATGACCAGGCAGGTGATCAGTGTATGATCAGCCACGTGAACAGTGCATGATAGCCTCGTGATCAGTGCATGATCAGTTACCTGAGCACTGTATGATCAGCCACGTGATCAGTGCATGGTCAGACACGTGAACAGTGTATGATCAGCCATGTGATCAGTGCATGATATCCAAGTGATCAGTGCATGATCATCACGTGATCAGTGTATGATCAGCCACGTGAACAGTGCATGCTCAGTCACGTGATCAGGGCCTGCTGAGCTGCGTGATTACTGTCTGCTCATCTGCTTGACAATTGCCAGCTGAGCTGCACGATTCCTGCCTGTCATCTGCTTGACAATTGCCAGCTGTGCTGCGTAATTCCTGCCTGCTCAGCTGCTTGATTATTGCCAGCTGAGCAGCATGATTCCTCACACCTGAGTTCCATGATTATTGCCTGCTGACTGTTTGATTCGTGCCTACTCAGCTCTTTGTTTATTGCCTCCAGAGGCACATGATCAGTGTATGATAGCAAACATGATCAGCGCATGATCAGTCACATGATCAGCGCCATTAAGTCACGTGATCACTACATGATAGTCATGTGATCATTCCATGCTCAGTCACGGAATCAGTTCATGATCAGCCACGTGATCAGTGCATGATCTGTCACATGATTAGTGTATGATCATCCACGTGATCAGTGCATGGGCAGTCATGTGATCAGTGCATGATATAGACGTGATCAGTGCATGATCAGTCTCGTGATCAGTGCATGATAGCCACGTGATCAGTGCATGATCAGTCACCTGATGGGTGTATGATCATTCACGTGACCTGTACATGGTAGCTACATGATCATTGCATGATCAGCCACGTGAGTAGTGCATGATAGCCACGTGATCACTACATGATAGTCATGTGATCATTCCATGCTCAGTCACGGTATCAGTGCATGATCAGCCACGTGATCAGTGCATGATCAGCCAGGTGATCAGTTCATGATAGCTATGTGATCAGTTCATGATTTGTCACGTCATCTGTGCATGACCAGGCAGGTGATCAGTGTATGATCAGCCACGTGGACAGTGAATGATAGCCACGTGATCAGTGCATGATCCGTCACCTGATGGGTGTATGATCAGTCAACTGACAGGTACATGGTAGCTACATGATCATTGCATGATCAGCCACGTGAGTAGTGCATGATAGCCACGTGATCAGTGCATGATCAGTCACGTGTTCATTGCATGATCAGTCATGTAATCTGTGCATGACCAGGCACGTGATCAGTTTATGAACAGCCAAGTGATCAGTGCATGATAGCCACGTGATCAGTGCATGATCAGTCACGTGATCAGTGCATGATCAGTCACGTGATCAGTGGATGATCAGCCACGTGATCAGTGCATGATCAGCCACATGATCAGTGCATGATCAATTACGTGATCAGTGCATGATCAGTCACGTGACCAGTATATGGTAGCTAGGTGATTATTGCATGATCAGCCACATGAGCCGTGCATGATAGCCACGAGATCAGTGGATGATCAGTCACGTGATCAGTGCATGATCACTCACGTTAACAGTGCATGATAAGTCACCTGATCAGTGCATGATCAATTACGTGATCAGTGCATGATCAGTCACGTGAGCAGTACATGGTAGCTACGTGATCATTTCGTGATCAGCCGCGTGATCAGTGCATGATAGCCACGTGATCACTGCATGATAGCCACGTGATCAGTGCATGATCAGTCACCTGATGGGTGTATGATCATTCACGTGACCTGTACATGGTAGCTATATGATCATTGCATGATCAGCCACGTGAGTAGTGCATGAGAGCCACGTGATCAGTGCATGATCAGTCACGTGATACATGTGTGATCAGCCACGTGATCAGTGCATGATGAGCCACGTGATCAGTGCAGGATCAATTACGTGATCAGTGCATGATCAGTCACGTGACCAGTACATGGTTGCTACGTGATCGTTGCATGATCAGCCACGTGAGCAGAGCATGATAGCCACGTGATCAGTGCATGATCAGTCACGTGATCAGTACATGATCAGTCACGTGAACAGTGCATGATCATTTACGTGATCTGTGCATGATCAGTCACGTGACCAGTATATGGTAGCTATGTGATCATTCCATGACGAGCCAAGTGAGCAGTGCATGATAGCCACGTGATGTGTGCATGATGAGTTACGTGAGCAGAGTATGATCAGCCACGTGATCAGTGCATGAGTGCCACGTGATCAGTGCAAGATATGTCACGTGACAGGTGTGTGATCAGCCACGTGAACAGTGCATGTTCAGCCACGTGATCAATCCATGATACCGACGTGATCAGTGCATGATCAGTTACCTGAGCACTGTATGATCAGCCACGTGATCAGTGCATGGTCAGACACGTGAACAGTGTATGATCAGCCATGTGATCAGTGCATGATATCCAAGTGATCAGTGCATGATCATCACGTGATCAGTGTATGATCAGCCACGTGAACAGTGCCTGCTCAGTCACGTGATCAGGGCCTGCTGAGCTGCGTGATTACTGTCTGCTCATCTGCTTGACAATTGCCAGCTGAGCTGCACGATTCCTGCCTGTCATCTGTTTGACAATTGACAGCTGTGCTGCGTAATTCCTGCCTGCTAGCTGCTTGATTATTGCCAGCTGAGCAGCATGATTCCTCACACCTGAGTTCCATGATTATTGCCTGCTGACTGTATAATTCGTGCCTACTCAGCTCTTTGTTTATTGCCTCCAGAGGCACATGATCAGTATATGATAGCAAACATGATCAGTGCATGATCAGTCACATGATCAGAGCCATTAAGTCACGTGATCACTACATGATAGTCATGTGATCAGTCCATGCTCAGTCACGGTATCAGTGCATGATCAGCCACGTGATCAGTGCATGATCAGCCAGGTGATCAGTTCATGATAGCTATGTGATCAGTTCATGATTTGTCACGTGATCTGTGCATGACCAGGCAGGTGATCAGTGCATGATCAGTCACGTGATCAGTGCATGATCAGTCACGTGATCAGTGCATGATCAGTGATCAGCCACGTGATCAGTGCATGATCAGCCACATGATCAGTGCATGATCAATTACGTGATCAGTGCATGATCAGTCACGTGACCAGTATATGGTAGCTAGGTGATCATTGCATGATCAGCCACATGAGCCGTGCATGATAGCCACGAGATCAGTGCATGATCAGTCACGTGATCAGTGCATGATCACTCACGTTAACAGTGCATGATAAGTCACCTGATCAGTGCATGATCAATTACGTGATCAGTGCATGATCACTCACGTGACCAGTACATGGTAGCCACGTGATCATTGCATGAACAGCCGCGTGAGCAGTGCATGATAGCCACGTGATCAGTGCATGATCTGTCGCATGATCAGTGTATGATCATCCGGGTGATCAGTGCATGGGCAGTCATGTGATCAGTGCATGATATAGACGTGATTAGTGCATGATCAGTCTCGTGATCAGTGTAGGATCAACCACGTGATCATTGCACGATAGCCAGTTAATGAGTGCACGATAGCCAGATGATCAGTGTATGATCAGCCAAGTAATAAGTGCATGATAGCCAACTGATCAGTGTATGATCAGCCACGTGATCAGTGCATGATCAGTTACGTGAGCAGTGTATGATCAGCCACGTGATCAGTGCATGGTCAAACACGTGAACAGTGTATGATCAGCCACGTGATCAGTGCATGATAGCCACGTGATCAGTGCATTATCAGTTACGTGAGCAGCGTATGATCAGCCACGTGAACAGTGCATGCTCAGTCACGTGATCTGGGCCTGCTGAGCTGCGTGATTACCGTCTGCTCATCTGCTTGACAATTGCCAGCTGAGCTGCACGATTCCTGCCTGTCATCTGCTTGACAATTATCAGCTGTGCTGCGTAATTCCTGCCTGCTCAGCTGCTTGATTATTGCCAGCTGAGCAGCATGATTCCTCACACCTGAGTTCCATGATTATTGCCTGCTGACTGTTTGATTCGTGCCTACTCAGCTCTTTGTTTATTGCCTCCAGAGGCACATGATCAGTGTATGATAGCAAACATGATCAGCGCATGATCAGTCACATGATCAGCGCCATTAAGTCACGTGATCACTACATGATAGTCATGTGATCAGTCCAAGCTCAGTCACGGTATCAGTGCATGATCAGCCACGTGATCACTGCATGATCTGTCACATGATTAGTGTATGATCATCCACGTGATCAGTGCATGGGCAGTCATGTGATCAGTGCATGATATAGACGTGATCAGTTCATGATCAGTCTCGTGATCAGTGCATGATAGCCACGTGATCAGTGCATGATCAGTCACCTGATGGGTGTATGATCATTCACGTGACCTGTACATGGTAGCTATATGATCATTGCATGATCAGCCACGTGAGTAGTGCATGATAGCCACGTGATCAGTGCATGATCAGTCACGTGTTCAGTGCATGATCAGTCATGTAATCTGTGCATGACCAGGCACGTGATCAGTGTATGACCAGCCAAGTGATCAGTGCATGATAGCCACGTGATCAGTCCATGATTAGTCACGTGATCAGTACATGATCAGTCACGTGAACAGTGCATGATCATTTACGTGATCTGTGCATGATCAGTCACGTGACCAATATATTGTAGCTATGTGATCATTCCATGACGAGCCACGTGAGCAGTGCATGATAGCCACGTGATGTGTGCATAATGAGTTACGTGAGCAGAGTATGATCAGCCACGTGATCAGTGCATGAGTGCCACGTGATCAGTGCATGATATGTCATGTGACAGGTGTGTGATCAGCCACGTGAACAGTGCATGTTCAGCAACGTGATCAGTCCATGATAGCCACGTGATCAGTGCATGATCAGTTACCTGAGCACTGTATGATCAGCCACGTGATCAGTGCATGGTCAGACACGTGAACAGTGCCTGCTCAGTCACGTGATCAGGGCCTGCTGAGCTGCGTGATTACTGTCTGCTCATCTGCTTGACAATTGCCAGCTGAGCTGCACGATTCCTGCCTGTCATCTGTTTGACAATTGACAGCTGTGCTGCGTAATTCCTGCCTGCTAGCTGCTTGATTATTGCCAGCTGAGCAGCATGATTCCTCACACCTTAGTTCCATGATTATTGCCTGCTGACTGTATAATTCGTGCCTACTCAGCTCTTTGTTTATTGCCTCCAGAGGCACATGATCAGTATATGATAGCAAACATGATCAGTGCATGATCAGTCACATGATCAGAGCCATTAAGTCACGTGATCACTACATGATAGTCATGTGATCAGTCCATGCTCAGTCACGGTATCAGTGCATGATCAGCCACGTGATCAGTGCATGATCAGCCAGGTGATCAGTTCATGATAGCTATGTGATCAGTTCATGATTTGTCACGTGATCTGTGCATGACCAGGCAGGTGATCAGTGCATGATCAGTCACGTGATCAGTGCATGATCAGTCACGTGATCAGTGCATGATCAGTGATCAGCCACGTGATCAGTGCATGATCAGCCACATGATCAGTGCATGATCAATTACGTGATCAGTGCATGATCAGTCACGTGACCAGTATATGGTAGCTAGGTGATCATTGCATGATCAGCCACATGAGCCGTGCATGATAGCCACGAGATCAGTGCATGATCAGTCACGTGATCAGTGCATGATCACTCACGTTAACAGTGCATGATAAGTCACCTGATCAGTGCATGATCAATTACGTGATCAGTGCATGATCACTCACGTGACCAGTACATGGTAGCTACGTGATCATTGCATGAACAGCCGCGTGAGCAGTGCATGATAGCCACGTGATCAGTGCATGATCTGTCGCATGATCAGTGTATGATCATCCGGGTGATCAGTGCATGGGCAGTCATGTGATCAGTGCATGATATAGACGTGATTAGTGCATGATCAGTCTCGTGATCAGTGTATGATCAACCACGTGATCATTGCACGATAGCCAGTTAATGAGTGCACGATAGCCAGATGATCAGTGTATGATCAGCCAAGTAATAAGTGCATGATAGCCAACTGATCAGTGTATGATCAGCCACGGATCAGTGCATGATCAGTTACGTGAGCAGTGTATGATCAGCCACGTGATCAGTGCATGGTCAAACACGTGAACAGTGTATGATCAGCCACGTGATCAGTGCATGATAGCCACGTGATCAGTGCATTATCAGTTACGTGAGCAGCGTATGATCAGCCACGTGAACAGTGCATGCTCAGTCACGTGATCTGGGCCTGCTGAGCTGCGTGATTACCGTCTGCTCATCTGCTTGACAATTGCCAGCTGAGCTGCACGATTCCTGCCTGTCATCTGCTTGACAATTATCAGCTGTGCTGCGTAATTCCTGCCTGCTCAGCTGCTTGATTATTGCCAGCTGAGCAGCATGATTCCTCACACCTGAGTTCCATGATTATTGCCTGCTGACTGTTTGATTCGTGCCTACTCAGCTCTTTGTTTATTGCCTCCAGAGGCACATGATCAGTGTATGATAGCAAACATGATCAGCGCATGATCAGTCACATGATCAGCGCCATTAAGTCACGTGATCACTACATGATAGTCATGTGATCAGTCCAAGCTCAGTCACGGTATCAGTGCATGATCAGCCACGTGATCACTGCATGATCTGTCACATGATTAGTGTATGATCATCCACGTGATCAGTGCATGGGCAGTCATGTGATCAGTGCATGATATAGACGTGATCAGTTCATGATCAGTCTCGTGATCAGTGCATGATAGCCACGTGATCAGTGCATGATCAGTCACCTGATGGGTGTATGATCATTCACGTGACCTGTACATGGTAGCTATATGATCATTGCATGATCAGCCACGTGAGTAGTGCATGATAGCCACGTGATCAGTGCATGATCAGTCACGTGTTCAGTGCATGATCAGTCATGTAATCTGTGCATGACCAGGCACGTGATCAGTGTATGACCAGCCAAGTGATCAGTGCATGATAGCCACGTGATCAGTCCATGATTAGTCACGTGATCAGTACATGATCAGTCACGTGAACAGTGCATGATCATTTACGTGATCTGTGCATGATCAGTCACGTGACCAATATATTGTAGCTATGTGATCATTCCATGACGAGCCACGTGAGCAGTGCATGATAGCCACGTGATGTGTGCATAATGAGTTACGTGAGCAGAGTATGATCAGCCACGTGATCAGTGCATGAGTGCCACGTGATCAGTGCATGATATGTCATGTGACAGGTGTGTGATCAGCCACGTGAACAGTGCATGTTCAGCAACGTGATCAGTCCATGATAGCCACGTGATCAGTGCATGATCAGTTACCTGAGCACTGTATGATCAGCCACGTGATCAGTGCATGGTCAGACACGTGAACAGTGTATGATCAGCCATGTGATCAGTGCATGATATCCAAGTGATCAGTGCATGATCATCACGTGATCAGTGTATGATCAGCCACGTGAACAGTGCATGCTCAGTCACCTGATCAGGGCCTGCTGAGCTGCGTGATTACTGTCTGCTCATCTGCTTGACAATTGCCAGCTGTGCTGCGTAATTCCTGCCTGCTCAGCTGCTTGATTATTGCCAGCTGAGCAGCATGATTCCTCACAGATGAGTTCCATGATTATTGCCTGCTGACTGTTTGATTCGTGCCTACTCAGCTCTTTGTTTATTGCTCCAGAGGCACATGATCAGTGTATGATAGCAAACATGATCAGTGCATGATCAGTCACATGATCAGAGCCATTAAGTCACGTGATCACTACATGATAGTCATGTGATCAGTCCATGCTCAGTCACGGTATCAGTGCATGATCAGCCACGTGATCAGTGCATGATCAGCCAGGTGATCAGTTCATGATAGCTATGTGATCAGTTCATGATTTGTCACGTGATCTGTGCATGACCAGGCAGGTGATCAGTGTATGATGAGCCACGTGAACAGTGCATGATAGCCACGTGATCAGTGCATGATCCGTCACCTGATGGGTGTATGATCAGTCACCTGACCGGTACATGGTAGCTACATGATCATTGCATGATCAGCCACGTGAGTAGTGCATGATAGCCACGTGATCAGTGCATGATCCGTCACCTGATGGGTGTATGATCAGTCAACTGACCGGTACATGGTAGCTACATGATCATTGCATGATCAGCCACGTGAGTAGTGCATGATAGCCACGTGATCACTGCATGATCAGTCACGTGATCAGTGCATGATCAGTCATGTGACCAGTACATGGTAGCTGCGTGATCATCGCATGATCAGCCACGTGATCAGTGTATGTCCAGCCAAGTGATCAGTGCATGATAGCCACGTGATCAGTGCATGATCAGTCACGTGATCAGTGCATGATCAGTCACGTGATCAGTGCATGATCAGTCACGTGATCAGTGCATGATCAGCCACATGATCAGTGCATGATCAATTACGTGATCAGTGCATGATCAGTCACGTGACCAGTACATGGTAGCTTCTTGATCATTGCCTGATCAGCCACGTGACTAGTGCATGATAGCCACGTGATCAGTGCATGATCAGCCATGTGATCAGTGACTGATCAGTCACGTGATCAGTACATGATCAGTCATGTGAACAGTGCATGATCAGTCTCGTGATCAGTGCATGATAGCCACGTGATCAGTGCATGATCAGTCACCTGATGGGTGTATGATCATTCACGTGACCTGTACATGGTAGCTATATGATCATTGCATGATCAGCCACGTGAGTAGTGCATGATAGCCATGTGATCACTGCATGATCAGTCATGTGATCAGTGCATGATCAGTCATGTGACCAGTAAATGGTAGCTGCGTGATCATCGCATGATCAGCCACGTGATCAGTGTATGTCCAGCCAAGTGTTCAGTGCATGATAGCCACGTGATCAGTGCATGATCCGTCACCTGATGCGTGTATGATCAGTGACCTGACCGGTACATGGTACCTACATGATCATTGCATGATCAGCCACCTGAGTAGTGCACGATAGCCATGTGATCATTGCATGATCAGTCACGTGATCAGTGCATGATTATTCACGTGTTCAGTGCATGATCAGCCACGTGATCATTGCATGATCAATTACGTGATCAGTGCATGATAGCCACGTGATCAGTGCATGATCAGTCATGTGATACGTGTGTGATCAGCCACGTGATCAGTGCATGATATCCACGTATCAGTGAATGATAGCCACGTGATTAGTGCATGATAGCCACGTGATCAGTGCATGATCAGTCACGTGATTCGTGTGTGATCAGCCACGTGATCAGTGCATGATCAGTCACGTGACCAGTACATGGTAGCTACGGATCATTGCATGATCAGCCACGTGATGTGTGCATGATCAGTTACGTGAGCAGAGTATGATCAGCCACGTGATCAGTGCATGAGAGCCACGTGATCAGTGCATGATCTTTCACGTGACAGGTGTGTGGTAAGCCACGTGAACAGTGCATGTTCAGCCACGTGATCAATGCATGAAATCCACGTGATCAGTGCATGATCAGTAACGTGAACAGTGTATGATCAGCAACGTGAGCAGTGCATGGTCAGACACGTGAACACTGAATGATCAAACACATGATCAGTGCATGATATCCATGTCATCAGTGCATGATGAGCCACGTGATCAGTGCATGATCAGTCACGTGATCAGTGCATGATCAGCCACGTGATCAGTGCATGATCAGTCACGTGATCAGTGATCATGCATGATCAGCCACGTGATCAGTGCATGATCAGCCACGTGATCAGTGCATGATAGCCACGTGATCAGTGCATGATCAGTCACGTGATCAGTGCATGATCAGTCACGTGATCAGTGCATGATCAGCCACGTGATCATGATGCACGTGATCAGTGATCAGCGTGATCAGTGCATGATCAGTCACGTGATCAGTGCATGATCAGCCACGTGATCAGTGCATGATCAGTCACGTGATCAGTGCATGATCAGTGTGATCAGCCACGTGATCAGTGCATGATCAGCCACGTGATCAGTGCATGATAGCCACGTGATCAGTGCATGATCAGCCACGTGATCAGTGCATGATCAGTCACGTGATCAGTGCATGATCAGCCACGTGATCAGTGCATGATCAATTACGTGATCAGTGCATGATCAGTCACGTGACAGTACATGGTAGCTACGTGATCATTGCATGATCAGTCACGTGATCAGTGCATGATAGCCACGTGATCAGTGCATGATCAGTCACGTGATCAGTGCATGATCAGTCACGTGATCAGTGCATGATCAGCCACGTGATCAGTGCATGATCAGCCACGTGATCAGTGCATGATCAGTCACGTGATCAGTGCATGATCAGTCACGTGATCAGTGCATGATCAGCCACGTGATCAGTGCATGATCAGTCATGTGATCAGTGCATGATAGCCCGTGATCAGTGCATGATCAGTCCCGTGATCAGTGCATGATCAGCCACGTGATCAGTGCATGATAGCCACGTGATCAGTGCATGATCAGCCACGTGATCAGTGCATGATCAGCCACGTGATCAGTGCATGACAATTACGTGATCAGTGCATGATCAGCCACGTGATCAGTGCATGATAGCCACGTGATCAGTGCATGATCATTCACGTGATCAGTGTATGATCAGCCACGTGAACAGTGCATGCTCAGTCACGTGATCAGGGCCTGCTGAGCTGCGTGATTACTGTCTGCTCATCTGCTTGACAATTGCCAGCTGAGCTGCACGATTCCTGCCTGTCATCTGCTTGACAATTGCCAGCTGTGCTGCATAATTCCTGCCTGCTCATCTGCTTGATTATTGCCAGCTGAGCAGCATGATTCCTCACAGCTGAGTTCCATGATTATTGCCTGCTGACTGATTCGTGCCTACTCAGCTCTTTGTTCATTGCCTCCAGAGGCACATGATCAGTGTATGATAGCAAACATGATCAGCGCATGATCAGTCACATGATCAGTGCATGATAAGCCACGTGATCAGTGCATGATCAGTCACGTGATCAGTGCATGATCAGTCACGTGATCAGTGCATGATCAGCCACGTGATCAGTGCATGATCAGTCACGTGATCAGTGCATGATCAGCCACGTGATCAGTGCATGATCAGTCATGTGATCAGTGCATGATCAGCCACGTGATCAGTGCATGATAGCCACGTGATCAGTGCATGATAGCCACGTGATCAGTGCATGATCAGCCACGTGATCAGTGCATGATCAGTCACGTGATCAGTGCATGATCAGCCACGTGATCAGTGCATGATCAGTCACGTGACCAGTACATGGTAGCTACAGGATCATTGCATGATCAGCCACGTGATGTGTGCATGATCAGTTACGTGAGCAGAGTATGATCAGTCATGTGATCAGTGCATGATCAGTCACGTGATCAGTGCATGATCTTTCACGTGATCAGTGTGTGGTCAGCCACGTGAACAGTGCATGTTCAGCCACGTGATCAATGCATGATAGCCACGTGATCAGTGCATGACCAGTTACGTGAACAGTGTATGATCAGCACGTGAGCAGTGCATGGTCAGACACGTGAACACTGAATGATCAAACACGTGATCAGTGCATGATATCCATCTCATCAGTGCATGATGAGTCTCGTGAACAGTGCATGATCAGTCACGTGATCAGTGCATAATCAGCCACGTGATCAGTGCATGATCCATCACCTGACGGGTATATGGTAGCAACGTGACCGTTACCTGGTCAGCTACATGATCATTGCATGATAGCCACGTGAGTACTGCATGATAGCCACGTGATCAGTGCATGATCAGTCACGTGTTCAGTGCATGATCAGTCATGTAATCAGTGCATGACCAGGCACGTGATCAGTATGGCCAGCCAAGTGATCAGTGCATGATAGCCACGTGATCAGTGCATGGTCTGTCACGTGATCAGTGCATGATCAGTCACGTGATCAGTGTATGATCAGCCACGTGATCAGTGCATGATCAGCCACATGACCAGGGCATGATCAATTACGTGATCAGTGCATGATCAGTCACGTGACCAGTATATGGTAGCTAGGTGATCATTGCATGATCAGCCACATGAGCAGTGCATGATAGCCACGAGATCAGTGCATGATCAGCCACGTGATCAGTGGATGATCAGTCACGTTAACAGTGCATGGTAAGCCACGTGATCAGTGCATGATCAATTACGTGATCAGTGCATGATCATTCACGTGACAGTACATGGTAGCTACGTGATAATTGCATGAACAGTCGCGTGAGCAGTGCATGATAGCCACGTGATCAGTGGATGATCTGTCATATGATCAGTGTATGATCAGTCAGGTGATCAGTGTATGATCAGTCACGTGATCAGTGCATGATCAGTCATGTGACCAGTGGATGATCAGCCATGTGATCAGTGCATGGTCAGCCACGTGATCAGTGCATGATCATCCACGTGATCAATGCATGATCAGTCATGTGATCAATGCATGATAGCCCGTGATCAGTTCATGATCAGTCACGTGATCAGTGTATGATTAGCCAAGTGATCAGTGCATGATAGTTACGTGATCAGTGCATGATCAGCCACGTCATCAGTGCATGATAGCTACGTGAGCAGTGCATGATCAGTCACGTGACCAGTGCATGATCAACCACGTGATCAGTGCATGATAGCCACGTGTTCAGTGCATGATTATTCACGTGATAGGTGCGTGAATAGCCACGTGAACAGTGCATGATCAGTCACGTGATAAGGGCCTGCTGAGCTGCGTGATCACTGTCTGCTCATCTGCTTGACAATTGCCACGTGACCTGTACGATTCCTGCCTGTCATCTGCTTGACAATTGCCACGTGTGTTGCATAATTCCTTCCTGCTCATCAAGTTGATCATTGCCAGCTGATCAGCATGATTTATCACAGCTGAGTTCCATGATCATCGCATGATGACTGATTCGTGCCTGCTCAGCTCTTTGTTCATTGCCTGCAGATGCACGTGATCAGTGCGTGACACCAAACATGATCAGTATATGATCAGTCACATGATCAATACATGATAAGCCAGGTGATCAGTGCATGATTACTCACGTGATCAGTGCATGGTCAGTCACGTGTTCAGTGCATGATCTGCCACGTGATCATTGCATGATCAATTACGTGATCAGTGCATGATAGCCATGTGATCAGTGCATGATCAGTCATGTGATCAGTGTGTGATCAGCCACGTGATCAGTGCATGATATCCACGTGATCAGTGAATGATAGCCACGTGATTAGTGCATGATAGCCACGTGATCAGTGCATGATCAGTCACGTGATTAGTGTGTGATCAGCCACGTGATCAGTGCATGATCAGTCACGTGACCAGTACATGGTAGCCACGTGATCATTGCATGATCAGCCACGTGATGTGTGCATGATCAGTTACGTGAGCAGAGTATGATCAGCCACGTGATCAGTGCATGAGAGCCACGTGATCAGTGCATGATCTTTCACGTGACAGGTGTGTGGTAAGCCACGTGAACAGTGCATGTTCAGCCACGTGATCAATGCATGAAATCCACGTGATCAGTGCATGATCAGTTACGTGAACAGTGTATGATCAGCAACGTGAGCAGTGCATGGTCAGACACGTGAACACTGAATGATCAAACACATGATCAGTGCATGATATCCATGTCATCAGTGCATGATGAGTCTCGTGAACAGTGCATGATCAGTCACGTGATCAGTGCATAATCAGCCACGTGATCAGTGCATGATCTTTCACGTGACAGGTGTGTGGTAAGCCACGTGAACAGTGCATGTTCAGCCACGTGATCAATGCATGAAATCCATGTCATCAGTGCATGATGAGTCTCGTGAACAGTGCATGATCAGTCACGTGATCAGTGCATAATCAGCCATGTGATCTGTGCATGATAGCCACGTGATCACTGCATTATAGCCACGTGATCAGTGCATGATCAGTCACGTGATCAGTGCATGATCAGCCACGTGATCAGTGCATGACGAGGCACGTGATCAGTATGGCCAGCCAAGTGATCAGTGCATGATAGCCACGTGATCAGTGCATGGTCAGTCACGTGATCAGTGCATGATCAGTCACGTGATCAGTGTATGATCAGCCGCGTGATCAGTGCATGATCAGCCACATGACCAGGGCATGATCAATTACGTGATCTGTGCATGATCAGTCACGTGACCAGTACATGGTAGCTAAGTGATCATTGCATGATCAGCCACGTGAGCAGTGCATGATAGCCACGTGATCAGTGCATGATCAGCCACGTGATCAGTGGATAATCAGTCACGTGATCAGTGCATGGTCAGCCACGTGATCAGTGCATGATCAATTACGTGATCAGTGCATGATCATTCACTTGACGTGTACATGGTAGCTACGTGATAATTGCATGAACAGTCGCGTGAGCAGTGCATGATAGCCACGTGATCAGTGGATGATCAGTCATGTGATCAGAGCATGATCAGTCACGTGATCAGTGTATGATCAGCCACGTGATCAGTGCATGATCGCCACGTGATCGGTGGATGATCAGTCATGTGATCAGTGCATGGTCAGTCACCTGATCAGTGCATGATCATCCACGTGATCAGTGCATGTGGAGTCATGTAGACAATGCATGATAGCGCCGTGATCAGTTCATGATCAGTCCCGTGATGAGTGTATGATTAGCCAAGTGATCAGTGCAAGATAGCTACGTGATCAGTGCATGATCAGCCACGTCATCAGTGCATGATAGCCACGTGAGCAGTGCATACAATTACGTGATCAGTGCATGTGCAATCATGTGATCAGTGCATGAGAGCCACGTGTTCAGTGCATGATTATTCACGTGATAGGTGTGTGAATAGCCACGTGAACAGTGCATGCTCAGTCACGTGATAAGGGCCTGCTGAGCTGCGTGATTACTGTCTGCTCATCTGCTTGACAATTGCCAGCTGAGCTGTACGATTCCTGCCTGTCATCTCCTTGACAATTGCCACCTGTGCTGCATAATTCCTTCCTGCTCATCAAGTTGATTATTGCCAGCTGAGCAGCATGATTTATCAAAGCTGAGTTCCATGATTATAGCCTGCTGACTGATTCCTGCCTACTCAGCTCTTTGTTCATTGCCTGCAGATGCACATGATCAGTGTGTGACACCAAACATGATCAGCACATGATCAGTCACATGATCAATACATGATAAGCCAGGTGATCAGTGCATGATCACTCACGTGATCAGTGCATGGTCAGTCACGTGTTCAGTGCATGATCTGCCACGTGATCAGTGCATGATCAATTACGTGATCAGTGAATGGTCACTCACGGGACCAGTACATGGTAGCTACATGATCATTGCATGATCAGCCACGTGATCAGTGCATGATCCATTACGTGATCAGTGCATGAAGAGCCACGTGAGCAGTGCATGATAGCCACTTGATCAGGGCATGATCAGTTACGTGATCAGTGCATGATCAGTCACGTGTTCAGTGCATGATCAGTCATGTAATCTGTGCATGACCAGGCACGTGATCAGTGTATGACCAGCCAAGTGATCAGTGTATGATAGCCACGTGATCAGTGCATGATCCGTCACGTGATCAGTGCATGATCAGTCACGTGATCAATGGATGATCAGCCACGTGATCAGTGCATGATCAGCCACATGATCAGTGCATGATCAATTACGTGATCAGTGCATGATCAGTCACGTGACCAGTATATGGTAGCTAGGTGATCATTGAATGATCAGACACATGAGCCGTGCATGATAGCCACGAGATCAGTGCATGATCAGTCACGTGATCAGTGCATGATCACTCACGTTAACAGTGCATGATCATTTATGTGATCTGTGCATGATCAGTCACGTGATCAGTGGATGATCAGCCACGTGATCAGTGCATGATCAGCCACATGATCAGTGCATGATCAATTACGTGATCAGTGCATGATCACTCACGTGACCAGTACATGGTAGCTACGTGATCATTGCATGAACAGCCGCGTGAGCAGTGCATGATAGCCACGTGATCAGTGCATGATCTGTCACATGATCAGTGTATGATCATCCGGGTGATCAGTGCATGGGCAGTCATGTGATCAGTGCATGATATAGACGTGATCAGTGCATGATCAGTCTCGTGATCAGTGTATGATCAACCACGTGATCAGTGCACGATAGCCAGTTAATGAGTGCACGATAGCCAGATGATCAGTGCATTATCAGTCACGTGATCAGTGTTTGATCAGCCAAGTAAAAAGTGCATGATAGCCAACTGATCAGTGTATGATCAGCCACGTGATCAGTGCATGATCAGTTACGTGAGCAGTGTATGATCAGCCACGTGATCAGTGCATGGTCAGACACGTGAACAGTGTACGATCAGCCACGTGATCAGTGCATGATAGCCACGTGATCAGTGCATTATCAGTTACGTGAGCAGTGTATGATCAGCCACGTGAACAGTGCATGCTCAGTCACCTGATCTGGGCCTGCTGAGCTGCGTGATTATTGTCTGCTCATCTGCTTGACAATTGCCACCTGAGCTGCACGATTCCTGCCTGTCATCTGCTTGACAATTGTCAGCTGTGCTGCGTAATTCCTGCCTGCTCAGCTGCTTGATTATTGCCAGCTGAGCAGCATGATTCCTCACACCTGAGTTCCATGATTACTGCCTGCTGGCTGTTTGATTCATGCCTACTCAGCTCTTTGTTTATTGCCTCCAGAGGCACATGATCAGTGTATGATAGCAAACATGATCAGCGCATGATCAGTCACATGATCAGCGCCATTAAGTCACGTGATCACTACATGATAGTCATGTGATCAGTCCATGCTCAGTCACGGTATCAGTGCATGATCAGCCACGTGATCAGTGCATGATCTGTCACATGATTAGTGTATGATCATCCACGTGATCAGTGCATGGGCAGTCATGTGATCAGTGCATGATATAGACGTGATCAGTGCATGATCAGTCTCGTGGTCAGTGCATGATAGCCACGTGATCAGTTCATGATCAGTCACCTGATGGGTGTTTGATCATTCACGTGACCTGTACATGGTAGCTACATGATCATTGCATGAGCAGCCACGTGAGTAGTGCATGATAGCCACGTGATCACTGCATGATCAGTCACGTGATCAGTGCATGATCAGTCATGTGACCAGTACATGGTAGCTGCGTGATCATCGCATGATCAGCCACGTGATCAGTGTATGTCCAGCCAAGTGATCAGTGCATGATAGCCACGTGATCAGTGCATGATCAGTCACGTGATCAGTGCATGATCAGTCACGTGATCAGTGCATGATCAGTCACGTGATCAGTGCATGATCAGCCACATGATCAGTGCATGATCAATTACGTGATCAGTGCATGATCAGTCACGTGACCAGTACATGGTAGCTTCTTGATCATTGCCTGATCAGCCACGTGACTAGTGCATGATAGCCACGTGATCAGTGCATGATCAGCCATGTGATCAGTGACTGATCAGTCACGTGATCAGTACATGATCAGTCACGTGAACAGTGCATGATCAGTCTCGTGATCAGTGCATGATAGCCACGTGATCAGTGCATGATCAGTCACCTGATGGGTGTATGATCATTCACGTGACCTGTACATGGTAGCTATATGATCATTGCATGATCAGCCACGTGAGTAGTGCATGATAGCCATGTGATCACTGCATGATCAGTCACGTGATCAGTGCATGATCAGTCATGTGACCAGTAAATGGTAGCTGCGTGATCATCGCATGATCAGCCACGTGATCAGTGTATGTCCAGCCAAGTGTTCAGTGCATGATAGCCACGTGATCAGTGCATGATCCGTCACCTGATGCGTGTATGATCAGTGACCTGACCGGTACATGGTACCTACATGATCATTGCATGATCAGCCACCTGAGTAGTGCACGATAGCCATGTGATCATTGCATGATCAGTCACGTGATCAGTGCATGATTATTCACGTGTTCAGTGCATGATCAGCCACGTGATCATTGCATGATCAATTACGTGATCAGTGCATGATAGCCACGTGATCAGTGCATGATCAGTCATGTGATACGTGTGTGATCAGCCACGTGATCAGTGCATGATATCCACGTGATCAGTGAATGATAGCCACGTGATTAGTGCATGATAGCCACGTGATCAGTGCATGATCAGTCACGTGATTCGTGTGTGATCAGCCACGTGATCAGTGCATGATCAGTCACGTGACCAGTACATGGTAGCTACGGGATCATTGCATGATCAGCCACGTGATGTGTGCATGATCAGTTACGTGAGCAGAGTATGATCAGCCACGTGATCAGTGCATGAGAGCCACGTGATCAGTGCATGATCTTTCACGTGACAGGTGTGTGGTAAGCCACGTGAACAGTGCATGTTCAGCCACGTGATCAATGCATGAAATCCACGTGATCAGTGCATGATCAGTTACGTGAACAGTGTATGATCAGCAACGTGAGCAGTGCATGGTCAGACACGTGAACACTGAATGATCAAACACATGATCAGTGCATGATATCCATGTCATCAGTGCATGATGAGTCTCGTGAACAGTGCATGATCAGTCACGTGATCAGTGCATAATCAGCCACGTGATCAGTGCATGATCTTTCACGTGACCAGTTGTGTGGTAAGCCACGTGAACAGTGCATGATCAGCCATGTGATCTGTGCATGATAGCCACGTGATCACTGCATTATAGCCACGTGATCAGTGCATGATCAGTCACGTGATCAGTGCATGATCAGCCACGTGATCAGTGCATGACGAGGCACGTGATCAGTATGGCCAGCCAAGTGATCAGTGCATGATAGCCACGTGATCAGTGCATGGTCAGTCACGTGATCAGTGCATGATCAGTCACGTGATCAGTGTATGATCAGCCGCGTGATCAGTGCATGATCAGCCACATGACCAGGGCATGATCAATTACGTGATCAGTGCATGATCAGTCACGTGACCAGTACATGGTAGCTAAGTGATCATTGCATGATCAGCCACGTGAGCAGTGCATGATAGCCACGTGATCAGTGCATGATCAGCCACGTGATCAGTGGATAATCAGTCACGTGATCAGTGCATGGTCAGCCACGTGATCAGTGCATGATCAATTACGTGATCAGTGCATGATCATTCACTTGACGTGTACATGGTAGCTACGTGATAATTGCATGAACAGTCGCGTGAGCAGTGCATGATAGCCACGTGATCAGTGGATGATCAGTCATGTGATCAGAGCATGATCAGTCACGTGATCAGTGTATGATCAGCCACGTGATCAGTGCATGATCGCCACGTGATCGGTGGATGATCAGTCATGTGATCAGTGCATGGTCAGTCACCTGATCAGTGCATGATCATCCACGTGATCAGTGCATGTGGAGTCATGTAGACAATGCATGACAGCGCCGTGATCAGTTAATGATCAGTCCCGTGATGAGTGTATGATTAGCCAAGTGATCAGTGCAAGATAGCTACGTGATCAGTGCATGATCAGCCACGTCATCAGTGCATGATAGCCACGTGAGCAGTGCATACAATTACGTGATCAGTGCATGTGCAATCATGTGATCAGTGCATGAGAGCCACGTGTTCAGTGCATGATTATTCATGTGATAGGTGTGTGAATAGCCACGTGAACAGTGCATGCTCAGTCACGTGATAAGGGCCTGCTGAGCTGCGTGATTACTGTCTGCTCATCTGCTTGACAATTGCCAGCTGAGCTGTACGATTCCTGCCTGTCATCTCCTTGACAATTGCCACCTGTGCTGCATAATTCCTGCCTGCTCATCAACTTGATTATTGCCAGCTGAGCAGCATGATTTATCAAAGCTGAGTTCCATGATTATAGCCTGCTGACTGATTCCTGCCTACTCAGCTCTTTGTTCATTGCCTGCAGATGCACATGATCAGTGTGTGACACCAAACATGATCAGCACATGATCAGTCACATGATCAATACATGATAAGCCAGGTGATCAGTGCATGATCACTCACGTGATCAGTGCATGGTCAGTCACGTGTTCAGTGCATGATCTGCCACGTGATCAGTGCATGATCAATTACGTGATCAGTGAATGGTCACTCACGGGACCAGTACATGGTAGCTACATGATCATTGCATGATCAGCCACGTGATCAGTGCATGATCCATTACGTGACCAGTGCATGAAGAGCCACGTGAGCAGTGCATGATAGCCACTTGATCAGGGCATGATCAGTTACGTGATCAGTGCATGATCAGTCACGTGTTCAGTGCATGATCAGTCATGTAATCTGTGCATGACCAGGGACGTGATCAGTGTATGACCAGCCAAGTGATCAGTGTATGATAGCCACGTGATCAGTGTATGATCCGTCACGTGATCAGTGCATGATCAGTCACGTGATCAATGGATGATCAGCCACGTGATCAGTGCATGATCAGCCACATGATCAGTGCATGATCAATTACGTGATCAGTGCATGATCAGTCACGTGACCAGTATATGGTAGCTAGGTGATCATTGAATGATCAGACACATGAGCCGTGCATGATAGCCACGAGGTCAGTGCATGATCAGTCACGTGATCAGTGCATGATCACTCACGTTAACAGTGCATGATCATTTATGTGATCTGTGCATGATCAGTCACGTGATCAGTGGATGATCAGCCACGTGATCAGTGCATGATCAGCCACATGATCAGTGCATGATCAATTACGTGATCAGTGCATGATCACTCACGTGACCAGTACATGGTAGCTACGTGATCATTGCATGAACAGCCGCGTGAGCAGTGCATGATAGCCACGTGATCAGTGCATGATCTGTCACATGATCAGGGTATGATAATCCGGGTGATCAGTGCATGGGCAGTCATGTGATCAGTGCATGATATAGACGTGATCAGTGCATGATCAGTCTCGTGATCAGTGTATGATCAACCACGTGATCAGTGCACGATAGCCAGTTAATGAGTGCACGATAGCCAGATGATCAGTGCATTATCAGTCACGTGATCAGTGTTTGATGAGCCAAGTAAAAAGTGCATGATAGCCAACTGATCAGTGTATGATCAGCCACGTGATCAGTGCATGATCACTTACGTGAGCAGTGTATGATCAGCCACGTGATCAGTGCATGGTCAGACACGTGAAGAGTGTACGATCAGCCACGTGATCACTGCATGATAGCCACGTGATCAGTGCATTATCAGTTACGTGAGCAGTGTATGATCAGCCACGTGAACAGTGCATGCTCAGTCACCTGATCTGGGCCTGCTGAGCTGCGTGATTACTGTCTGCTCATCTGCTTGACAATTGCCACCTGAGCTGCACGATTCCTGCCTGTCATCTGCTTGACAATTGTCAGCTGTGCTGCGTAATTCCTGCCTGCTCAGCTGCTTGATTATTGCCAGCTGAGCAGCATGATTCCTCACACCTGAGTTCCATGATTACTGCCTGCTGACTGTTTGATTCATGCCTACTCAGCTCTTTGTTTATTGCCTCCAGAGGCACATGATCAGTGTATGATAGCAAACATGATCAGCGCATGATCAGTCACATGATCAGCGCCATTAAGTCACGTGATCACTACATGATAGTCAAGTGATCAGTCCATGCTCAGTCACGGTATCAGTGCATGATCAGCCACGTGATCAGTGCATGATCTGTCACATGATTAGTGTATGATCATCCACGTGATCAGTGCATGGGCAGTCATGTGATCAGTGCATGATATAGACGTGATCAGTGCATGATCAGTCTCGTGGTCAGTGCATGATAGCCACGTGATCAGTTCATGATCAGTCACCTGATGGGTGTTTGATCATTCACGTGACCTGTACATGGTAGCTACATGATCATTGCATGATCAGCCACGTGAGTAGTGCATGATAGCCACGTGATTACTGCATGATCAGTCACGTGATCAGTGCATGATCAGTCATGTGACCAGTACATGGTAGCTGCGTGATCATCGCATGATCAGCCACGTGATCAGTGTATGTCCAGCCAAGTGATCAGTGCATGATAGCCACGTGATCAGTGCATGATCAGTCACGTGATCAGTGCATGATCAGTCACGTGATCAGTGCATGATCAGTCACGTGATCAGTGCATGATCAGCCACATGATCAGTGCATGATCAATTACGTGATCAGTGCATGATCAGTCACGTGACCAGTACATGGTAGCTTCTTGATCATTGCCTGATCAGCCACGTGACTAGTGCATGATAGCCACGTGATCAGTGCATGATCAGCCATGTGATCAGTGACTGATCAGTCACGTGATCAGTACATGATCAGTCATGTGAACAGTGCATGATCAGTCTCGTGATCAGTGCATGATAGCCACGTGATCAGTGCATGATCAGTCACCTGATGGGTGTATGATCATTCACGTGACCTGTACATGGTAGCTATATGATCATTGCATGATCAGCCACGTGAGTAGTGCATGATAGCCATGTGATCACTGCATGATCAGTCACGTGATCAGTGCATGATCAGTCATGTGACCAGTAAATGGTAGCTGCGTGATCATCGCATGATCAGCCACGTGATCAGTGTATGTCCAGCCAAGTGTTCAGTGCATGATAGCCACGTGATCAGTGCATGATCCGTCACCTGATGCGTGTATGATCAGTGACCTGACCGGTACATGGTACCTACATGATCATTGCATGATCAGCCACCTGAGTAGTGCACGATAGCCATGTGATCATTGCATGATCAGTCACGTGATCAGTGCATGATTATTCACGTGTTCAGTGCATGATCAGCCACGTGATCATTGCATGATCAATTACGTGATCAGTGCATGATAGCCACGTGATCAGTGCATGATCAGTCATGTGATACGTGTGTGATCAGCCACGTGATCAGTGCATGATATCCACGTGATCAGTGAATGATAGCCACGTGATTAGTGCATGATAGCCACGTGATCAGTGCATGATCAGTCACGTGATTCGTGTGTGATCAGCCACGTGATCAGTGCATGATCAGTCACGTGACCAGTACATGGTAGCTACGGGATCATTGCATGATCAGCCACGTGATGTGTGCATGATCAGTTACGTGAGCAGAGTATGATCAGCCACGTGATCAGTGCATGAGAGCCACGTGATCAGTGCATGATCTTTCACGTGACAGGTGTGTGGTAAGCCACGTGAACAGTGCATGTTCAGCCACGTGATCAATGCATGAAATCCACGTGATCAGTGCATGATCAGTTACGTGAACAGTGTATGATCAGCAACGTGAGCAGTGCATGTTCAGACACGTGAACACTGAATGATCAAACACATGATCAGTGCATGATATCCATGTCATCAGTGCATGATGAGTCTCGTGAACAGTGCATGATCAGTCACGTGATCAGTGCATAATCAGCCACGTGATCAGTGCATGATCAGTCACGTGACCAGTATATGGTAGCTAGGTGATCATTGCCTGATCAGCCATGTGATCTGTGCATGATAGCCACGTGATCACTGCATGATAGCCACGTGATCAGTGCATGATCAGTCACGTGATCAGTGCATGATCAGCCACGTGATCAGTGCATGACGAGGCACGTGATCAGTATGGCCAGCCAAGTGATCAGTGCATGATAGCCACGTGATCAGTGCATGGTCAGTCACGTGATCAGTGCATGATCAGTCACGTGATCAGTGTATGATCAGCCGCGTGATCAGTGCATGATCAGCCACATGACCAGGGCATGATCAATTACGTGATCAGTGCATGATCAGTCACGTGACCAGTACATGGTAGCTACGTGATCATTGCATGATCAGCCGCGTGAGCAGTGCATGATAGCCACGTGATCAGTGCATGATCAGCCACGTGATCAGTGGATAATCAGTCACGTGATCAGTGCATGGTCAGCCACGTGATCAGTGCATGATCAATTACGTGATCAGTGCATGATCATTCACTTGACGAATACATGGTAGCTACGTGATAATTGCATGAACAGTCGCGTGAGCAGTGCATGATAGCCACGAGATCAGTGGATGATCAGTCATGTGATCAGTGCATGATCAGTCACGTGATCAGTGTATGATCAGCCACGTGATCAGTGCATGATCGCCACGTGATCGGTGGATGATCAGTCATGTGATCAGTGCATGGTCAGTCACCTGATCAGTGCATGATCATCCACGTGATCAGTGCATGTGGAGTCATGTAGACAATGCATGATAGCGCCGTGATCAGTTCATGATCAGTCCCGTGATGAGTGTATGATTAGCCAAGTGATCAGTGCAAGATAGCTACGTGATCAGTGCATGATCAGCCACGTCATCAGTGCATGATAGCCACGTGAGCAGTGCATACAATTACGTGATCAGTGCATGTGCAATCATGTGATCAGTGCATGAGAGCCACGTGTTCAGTGCATGATTATTCACGTGATAGGTGTGTGAATAGCCACGTGAACAGTGCATGCTCAGTCACGTGATAAGGGCCTGCTGAGCTGCGTGATTACTGTCTGCTCATCTGCTTGACAATTGCCAGCTGAGCTGTACGATTCCTGCCTGTCATCTCCTTGACAATTGCCACCTGTGCTGAATAATTCCTGCCTGCTCATCAACTTGATTATTGCCAGCTGAGCAGCATGATTTATCAAAGCTGAGTTCCATGATTATAGCCTGCTGACTGATTCCTGCCTACTCAGCTCTTTGTTCATTGCCTGCAGATGCACATGATCAGTGTGTGACACCAAACATGATCAGCACATGATCAGTCACATGATCAATACATGATAAGCCAGGTGATCAGTGCATGATCACTCACGTGATCAGTGCATGGTCAGTCACGTGTTCAGTGCATGATCTGCCACGTGATCAGTGCATGATCAATTACGTGATCAGTGAATGGTCACTCACGGGACCAGTACATGGTAGCTACATGATCATTGCATGATCAGCCACGTGATCAGTGCATGATCCATTACGTGATCAGTGCATGAAGAGCCACGTGAGCAGTGCATGATAGCCACTTGATCAGGGCATGATCAGTTACGGGAGCAGTGTATGATCAGCCACGTGATCAGTGCATGGTCAGACACGTGAACAGTGTATGATCAGACACGTGATCAGTGCATGATATCCAAGTGATCAGTGCATGATCAATCACGTGATCAGTGTATGATCAGCCACGTGAACAGTGCATGCTCAGTCACGTGATCAGGGCCTGCTGAGCTGCGTGATTACTGTCTGCTCATCTGCTTGACAATTGCCAGCTGGGTCAGACACGTGAACAGTGTATGATCAGCCACGTGATCAGTGCTGATTTCCATGATTTTTGCCTGCTGACTGTTTGATTCGTGCCTACTCAGCTCTTTGTTTATTGCCTCCAGAGGCACATGATCAGTGTATGATAGCAAACATGCTCAGCGCATGATCATTCACATGGTCAGCGCCATTAAGTCACGTGATCACTACATGATAGTTATGTGATCAGTCCATGCTCAGTCACGGTATCAGTGCATGATCAGACACGAGATCAGTGCATGATCAGTCACGTGATCAGTGCATGATCAGCCACGTGATCAGTGCATGACCAGGCACGTGATCAGTGTATGTCCAGCCAAGTGATCAGTGCATGATAGCCACGTGATCAGTGCATGATCAGTCATGTGATCAGTGTATGATCAGCCACGTGATCAGTGCATGATCAGCCACATGATCAGTGCATGATCAGCCATGTGATCAGTGCATGATCAGTCACGTGATCAGTGCATGGTCAGTCCCGTGATCAGTGCATGATCATCCACGTGATCAGTGCATGTTGAGTCATGAGGTCAATGCATGATAGCGCCGTGATCAGTGCACGATCTGTTCCGTGATGAGTGTATGATCAGCCAAGTGATCAGTGCAAGATAGCTATGTGATCAGTGCATGATCAGTCACATGATCAGTGCATGATCAGTCACGTGATAGGTGTGTGATCAGCCATGTGAACAGTGAATGCTCAGGCACGTGATCAGGGCCTGCTGAGCTGCGTGATTACTGTCTGCTCATCTGCTTTACAATTTCCAGCTGAGCTGCACGATTCCTGCCTGTCATCTCCTTGACAATTGCCACCTGTGCTGCGTAATTCCTGCCTGCTCATCTACTTGATTATTGCCAGCTGAGCAGCATGATTTCTCAGAGGTGAGTTCCATGATTATAGCCTGCTGACTGATTCCTGCCTACTCAGCTCTATGCTCATTGCCTCCAGAGGCACATGATCACTGTGTGACACCAAACATGATCAGCACATGATCAGTCACATGATCAATGCATGATAAGCCAGGTGATCAGTGCATGATCAATTATGTGATCAGTGCATGATCAGTCATGTGACCAGTACATGGTAGCTGCGTGATCATTGCATGATCAGCCACGTGAGCAGTGCATGATAGCCACATGATCAGTGCATGATAGCCACGTGATCAGTGCATGAACAATCACGTGATCTGTGCATGATCAGTCACGTGACTGTGCATGATCAGTCACGTGATCAGTGCATGATCAATTACCTGATCAGTGCATGATCAGTCACGTGACCAGTGCATGGTAGCTACGTGATCATTGCATGATTAGCCACGTGATCAGTGCATGATAGCCACGTGATCAGTGCATGATATCCACGTGATCATTGCAGGATAGCCACGTGATCACTTCATGATTAGTCACGTGATCTGTACATGATCAGTCAGCTGATACGTGTGTGATCAGCCACCGGATCAGTGCGTGATGAGCCATGTGATCAGTGCAGGATCAATTACGTAATCAGTGCATGATCAGTCAGGTGACCAGTACATGGTAGCTACGTGATCATTGCGTGATCAGCCACGTGATCAGTGCATGATAGCCACGTGATCAGTGCATGATCAGTCATGTGATACGTGTGTGATCAGCCACGTGATCAGTGCATTATATCCACGTGATCAGTGCATGATAGCCACGTGATCAGTGCATGAGAGCCACGTGATCAGTGCATGATCAGTCACCTGATGGTTGTATGATCAGTCACGTGATCAGTACATGGTAGCTACATGATCATTGCATGATCAGCCACGTGATTAGTGCATGATAGCCAGGTGATCAGTGCATAATCAGTCACGTGATCAGTGCATGATCAGTCATGTAATCTGTGCATGACCAGGCAAGTGATCAGTGTATGACCAGCCAAGTGATCAGTGCATGACAGCCAAGTGATCAGTGCATGATCAGTCACATGATCAGTGCATGATCAGTCACGTAATCAGTGTATGATCAGCCACGTGATCAGTGCATGATCAGCCACATGATCACTGCATGATCAATTACGTCATCAGTGCATGATCAGTCATGTGACCAGTACATGGTATCTAGGTGATCATTGCATGATCAGCCACGTGAGCCGTGCATGATAGCCACGAGATCAGTGCATGATCAGTCACGTGATCAGTGCATGATCAGTCAGGTGAACAGTGCATGATAAGTCACCTGATCAGTGCATGATCTATTACGTTATCAGTGCACGATCACTCAAGTGACTAGTACATGGTAGCTACATGATCATTGCATGATCAGCCACGTGAGCAGTGCATGATAGCCACGTGATGATTGCATGATCAGTTTCAGGAGCAGAGTATGATCAGCCACTTATCAGTGCATGATAGCCACGTGATCACTGCATGATCTGTCACATGATCAGTGTATGATCATCCACGTGATCAGTGCATGGGCAGTCATGTGATCAGTGCATGATATAGAAGTGATCAGTGCATGATCAGTCTTGTGATCAGTGTATGATCACTCTCGTGATCAGTGAATGATCAACCACGTGATCAGTGCACGATAGCCAGGTAATGAGTGCAGGATAGCCAGATGATCAGTGCATGATCAGTCACGTGATCAGTGTATGATCATCCACGTGATCAGTGCATGTGGAGTCATTTAGTCAATGCATGATAGCGCGGTGATCAGTGCATGATCAGTCCCGAAATGAGTGTATGATCAGCCAAGTGATCAGTGCAAGATAGCTACGTGATCAGTGCATGATCAGTCACATGATCAGTGCATGATCAGCCACTTCATCAGTGCATGATAGCCACGTCATTAGTGCATACAATTACGTGATCAGTGCATGAGAGCCACGTGATCAGTGCATGATCATTCACGTGATAGTGTGTGATCAGCCACGTGATCAGTGCATGGTCAGACACGTGAACAGTGTATGATCAGCCACGTGATCAGTGCATGATATCCAAGTGATCAGTGCATGATCATCACGTGATCAGTGTATGATCAGCCAGGTGAATAGTGCATGCTCAGTCACGTGATAAGGGCCTGCTGAGCTGTGTGATTCCTGTCTGCTCATCTGCTTGAAAATTGCCAGCTGAGCTGCATGATTCCTGCCTGTCATCTGCTTGACAATTGCCAGCTGTGCTGCGTAATTCCTGCCTGCTCAGCTGCTTGATTATTGCCAGCTGAGCAGCATGATTCCTCACACCTGAGTTCCATGATTATTGCCTGCTGACTGTTTGATTCGTGCCTACTCAGCTCTTTGTTTATTGCCTCCAGAGGCAAATGATCAGTGTATGATAGCAAACGTGATCAGCGCATGATCAGTCACATGATCAGAGCCATTAAGTCACGTGATCACTACATGATAGTCATGTGATCAGTCCATGCTCAGTCACGGTATCAGTGCATGATCAGCCAGGTGATCAGTTTATGGTAGCTATGTGATCAGTTCATGATTTGTCCCGTGATCTGTGCATGACCAGGCAGGTGATCAGTGTATGATCAGCGACGTGATCAGTGCATGATCCGTCACCTAATGGGTGTATGATCAGTCACCTGACCGGTACATGGTAGCTACATGATCATTGCATGTTCAGCCACGTGAGTAGTGCATGATAGCCACGTGATAAGTGCATGATCAGTCACGTGTTCAGTGCATGATCAGTCATGTAATCTCTGCATGACCAGGCACCTGATCAGTGTATGACCAGCCAAGTGATCAGTGCATGATAGCCACGTGATCAGTGCATGATCAGTCACGTGATCAGTGCATGATCAGTCACGTGATCAGTGGATGATCAACCACGTAATCAGTGTATGATCAGCCACATGATCAGTGCATGATCAGTTACGTGATCAGTGCATGATCAGTCACGTGACCAGTATATGGTAGCTACGTGATCATTGCATGACCAGCCACATGAGCCGTGCATGATAGCCACGAGATCATTGCATGATCACTCAAGTGATCAGTGCATGATCACTCTCGTGAACAGTGCATGATAAGTCAACTGATCAGTGCATGATCAATTACGTGATCAGTGCATGATCACTCACGTGACCAGTACATGGTAGCTACATGATCATTGAATGAACAGCCACGTGAGCAGTGGATGATAGCCACGTGATCAGTGAGTGATCTGTCACATGATCAGTGTATGATCATCCGTGTGATCAGTGCATGGGCAGTCATGTGATCAGTGCATGATATAGACGTGATCAGTGCATGATCAGTCTCGTGATCAGTGTATGATGAACCACGTGATCAGTGCACGATAGCCAGGTAATCAGTGCATGATAGCCAGATGATCAGTGCATTATCAGTCACGTGATCAGTGTATGATCAGCCAAGTAATCAGTGCATGATAGCCAACTGACCAGTGGATGATCAGTCACGTGATCAGTGCATGGTCAGTCACGTGATCATTACATGATCAGCCACGTGAATAGTGCATGATCAATTACGTGATCAGTGCATGATCAGTCACATGATCAGTAGATGATCAGTCACGTGAACAGTGCATGATTAGTCATGTGATCAGTGTATGACCAGCCAAGTGATCAGTGCATGATAGCCATGTGATCAGTGCATGATCAGTCACGTGATCAGTGTATGATCAGCCACGTGATCAGTGCATGATCAGCCAAATTATCAGTGCATGATCAATTACGTGATCAGTGCTTGATCAGCCAGGTGATCAGTGAATGATCAGTCATGTGATCAGTGCATGGTCAGTCACGTGATCAGTGCATGATCATCCACGTGATCAGTGCATGTGGAGTCATGTAGACAATGCATGATAGCGCCGTGATCAGTGCACGATAAGTCCCGTGATTAGTGTATGATCAGCGAAGTGATCCGTGCAAGATAGCTACGTGATCAGTGCATGATCAGCCACGTCATCAGTGCATGATAGCCACGTGAGCAGTGCATACAATTACGTGATCAGTGCATGCGCAATCACGTGATCAGTGCATGAGAGCCACGTAATCAGTGCATGATCATTCATGTGTTAGGTGTGTGATCTGCGACTTGAACAGTGCATGCTCAGTCACGTGATCAGGGCCTGCTGAGCTGTGTGATTACTGTCTGCTCATCTGCTTGACAAATAACAGCTGAGCTGTACGATTCCTGCCTGTCATCTTCTTAACAATTGCCACCTGTGCTGCATAATTCCTGCTTGCTCATCTACTTGATTATTGCCAGCTGAGCAGCATGATTTCTCAAAGCTGAGTTCCATGATTATATCCTGCTGACTGATTCCTGCCTACTCAGCTCATTGTTCATTGCCTCCAGATGCACATGATCAGTGTGTGACACCAGACATGATCAGCACATGATCAGTCACATAATCAATGCATGATAAGCCAGGTGATCAGTGCTTGATCAATTACGTGATCAGTGCATGATCAGTCATGTGACCAGTACATGGTGGCTGCGTGATCAGTGCATGATCAGCCACGTGAGCAGTGCATGATAGCCACGTGATCAGTGCATGATCAGTCACGTGATCAGTGCATGATCAGTCACGTGTTCAGTGCATGATCAGCCACGTGATCAGTGCGATCAAATACGTGATCAGTGCATGATCACTCATGGGACCAGTATATGGTAGCTACGTGATCATTGCATGATCAGCCACGTGATCAGTGCATGGTCAGACACGTGAATAATGTATGATTAGCCACGTGATCAGTGCATGATATCCAAGTGATCAGTGTTTGTACAATCACATGATCAGTGTATGATCAGCCAGGTGAACAGTGCATGCTCAGTCACGTGATCAGGGCCTGCTGAGCTGCGTGATTACTGTCTGCTCATCTGCTTGACAATTGCCAGCTGAGCTGCATGATTCCTGCCTGTCATCTGCTTGACAATTGCCAGCTGCTGTGTAATTCCTGCCTGCTCAGCTGCTTGATTATTGCCAGCTGAGCAGCATGATTCCTCACAGCTGAGTTCCATGATTATTGCCTGCTGACTGTTTGATTCGTGCCTACTCAGCTCTTTGTTTATTGCCTCCAGAGGCACATGATCAGTGTATGAAAGCAAACATGATCAGCGCATGATCAGTCACATGATCAGTGCCATTAAGTCACGTGATCACTACATGATAGTCATGTGATCAGTCCATGCTCAGTCACGGTATCAGTGCATGATCAGCCACGTGATCAGTGCATGATAGCCACGTGATCAGTGCATGATCAGCCAGGTGATCAGTGAATGATTGCTACGTGATCAGTTCATGATTAGTCACGTGATCTGTGCATGACCAGGCAGGTGATCAGTGTATGATCAGCCACGTGAACAGTGCATGATAGCCACGTGATCAGTGCATGATTAGTCACCTAATGGATGTATGATCAGTCACGTGACCGGTACATGGTAGCTACATGATCATTGCATGATCAGCCACGTGAGTAGTGTATGAGAGCCACGTGATCAGTGCATGATCAGTGACGTGATCAGCGCATGATCAGTCATGTAATCTGTGCATGACCAGGCACGTGATCAGTGTATGACCTGCCATATGATCAGTGCATGATAGCCACGTGATCAGTGCATGATAAGTCACGTGATCAGTGCATGATCAGTCAAGTGATCAGTGCAGGATCAGCCACATGATCAGTGCATGATCAATTACGTCATCAGTGCATGATCAGTCACGTGACCAGTACATGGTAGCTGCGTGATCTGTGTATGACCAGCCAAGTTATCAGTGCATGATAGCCACGTGATCAGTGCATGATCAGTCACGTGATCAGTGCATGATCAGTCACGTGATCAGTGCATGATCAGCCACATGATCAGTGCATGATCAGTCACGTGACCAGCACATGGTAGCTGCTGGATCATTTCATGATCAGCCACGTTAGCAGTGCATGATAGCCACGTGATCAGTGCTTGATCAGCCACGTGATCAGTGCATGATCAATTACGTGATCCGTGCAACATCAGTCACGTGACCAGTACATGGTAGCTACGTGATCATTGCATGATCAGCCACGTGATCAGTGCATGATAGCCACGTGATCAGTGCATGATAGACAGGTGATCAGTGCATGATCAGTCACGTGATACGTGTGTGATCAGCCACATGATCCGTGCATGATATCCACGTGATCAGTGAGTGATAGCCACGTGATCAGTGCATGATAACCACGTGATCAGTGCATGATCAGTCACGTGATACGTGTGTGATCAGCCACGTGTTCAGTGCATGATAAGTCAGGTGATCAGTGCTGGATTAATCACGTGATCAGTGCATGATCAGTCACGTGACCAGTACATGGTTGCTACGTGATCATTGCATGATCAGCCACGTGAGCAGTGCATGATAGCCACCCGATCACTGCATGATCAGTCACGTGATCAGTACATGATCAGTCACGTGAGCAGTGCATGATCATTTACGTGATCTGTGCATGATCAGTCACGTGACCAGTATATGGTAGCTACGTGAACATTGCATGACCAGCCAGGTGAGAAGTGCTTGATAGCCACCTGATGTGTGCATGATCTCAGCTCTTTGAGTATTGCCTCCTGATGTCCCTGTTCGGTCGCCACCTGCCGGGGACCAGCCCCAACTGATCCAGGGTATTCGAAGAAGAGATGGCCTAGGCGACTCTTTATATGCTAATCAGAGATGTCAAGAATAATAGTATGAGGAGAGCTCAGTAGGAAAATTCAGTGGAGAAAAGAGACTGAGTAGCTTGGTTTACGCGGAAGACCAATCAAACTTCAAGACAAGAAGTTTGCACCACTTACGTAGGCCGCAGGCGCCCTCTCGAATAGCGAAAGGTGCCTCACCCTAGACACCTTCTCGAGTGGGTCTTAGCAGCCCAGGCATAATTAGTAAGCGTGGTGGGTTCCGCGCTCCAGATGGAGACTCAGCTGGAAGTTAAAGGGAAGAATGACAAGGAACTTTATGAATTGGAGCTGTAAGTTAACTCTTTGACAGAGAGAGCGAGATGGTGGTGGGGGACAGCCCCCAGTGAAATCAGAGGTGAGAGCACAAAGCAATACAGTAGGCAGACTCCGGTTTTTTTGGGGGGGAGATGCTCGAGAATATCCGGGTGGACTCCTGAGGCTCGATCCCGCATTTGCGTATGCCGAGCCTCCTTCCTCATGACCTTTGTCCAGAGTGGAATGCCTCCCCGGCTCCCGGCACATGATCAGTGCATGCTCAGTCACGATATCAGTGCCTGCTCACCCACGTGATCACTGACGGCACAGTCACGTGATCAGCGCCTCTCAGTCAAGTGATCACCGGATGATAAACACGTGATCAGTGAACGACCAGCCACGTGATCACTGCATGCGCAGTCAGGTGGTCAGTTCCTGATCAGCCACCTGATCAGTGCGTGCACAGTCCCCTGATCAGCGCCTGTCAGTCACTGATCACTGCCTGATAAACACGTGATCAGTGCCCGAACACCCACGTCATCAGTGCATGCGCAGTCACGTGATCAGTGCATGATAGCCACGTGATCAGTGCGCGCACAGTCCCATGATCAGCGCCTGTCAGTCACTGATCATTGCCTGATAAACACGTGATCAGTGCATGATGAGCCATGTGATCAGTGCCCGATCAGCCACGTCATCAGTGCATGCGCAGTCACGTCATCAGTGCATGATAGCCACGTTATCAGTGCATGCTCAGTCACGTGATCTGGACTTGATCAGCCACGTGATCAGTGCCTGCAGAGTCACGTGATCAGGGCCTGCTGAGCTGCGTGATTCCTGCCGGCTCATCTGCTTGACAATTGCCAGCTGAGCTGCGTGAGTCCTGCCTGGTCATGTGCTTGATTATTGCCAGTTGAGCAGCATGATTCGTCACTGCTGAGCTCCATGCTTATTGCCTGCTGATTGCGTGGTTCGTGTCTGCTCAGCTCTTTGAGTATTGCCTCCTGAGGTCCCTGTTCGGTCGCCACCTGCCGGGGACCAGCCCCAACTGATCAGTGTATTCGAAGGAGAGATGGCCTAGGCGACTATTTATATGCTAATCAGAGATGTCAAGAATGATAGTATGAGGAGAGCTCGGTAGGAAAATTCGGTGGAGAAAAGAGACTGAGTAGCTTGGTTTACGCGGAAGACCAATCAAACTTCAAGACAAGAAGTTTGCACCACTTACGTAGGCCGCAGGCGCCCTCTCGAATAGCGAAAGGTGCCTCACCCTAGACACCTTCTCGAGTGGGTCTTAGCAGCCCAGGCATAATTAGGAAGCGTGGTGGGTTCCGCGCTCCAGATGGAGACTCAGCTGGAAGTTAAAGGGAAGAATGACAAGGAACTTTATGAATTGGAGCTGTAAGTTAACTCTTTGACAGAGAGAGCGAGATGGTGGTGGGGGACAGCCCCCAGTGAAATCAGAGGTGAGAGCACAAAGCAATACAGTAGGCAGACTCCAGTTTTTTTTGGGAGGAGATGCTCGAGAATATCCGGGTGGACTCCTGAGGCTCGATCCCGCATTTGCGTATGCCGAGCCTCCTTCCTCATGACCTTTGTCCAGAGTGGAATGCCTCCCCGGCTCCCGGCACATGATCAGTGCATGCTCAGTCACGATATCAGTGCCTGCTCAGCCACGTGATCACTGACGGCACAGTCACGTGATCAGCGCCTCTCAGTCACGTGATCACCGGATGATAAACACGTGATCAGTGAACGACCAGCCACGTGATCACTGCATGCGCAGTCAGGTGGTCAGTTCCTGATCAGCCACCTGATCAGTGCGTGCACAGTCCCCTGATCAGCGCCTGTCAGTCACTGATCACTGCCTGATAAACACGTGATCAGTGCCCGAACAGCCACGTCATCAGTGCATGCGCAGTCACGTCATCAGTGCATGATAGCCACGTGATCAGTTCGTGTACAGTCCCATGATCAGCGCCTGTCAGTCACTGATCGTTGCCTGATAAACATGTGATCAGTGCATGATGAGCCATGTGATCAGTGCCCGATCAGCCACGTCATCAGTGCATGCGCAGTCACGTCATCAGTGCATGATAGCCACGTGATCAGTGCATGCTCAGTCACGTGATCTGGACTTGATCAGCCACGTGATCAGTGCCAGCAGAGTCACGTGATCAGGGCCTGCTGAGCTGCGTGATTCCTGCCGGCTCATCTGCTTGACAATTGCCAGCTGAGCTGCGTGAGTCCTGCCTGGTCACGTGCTTGATTATTGCCAGTTGAGCAGCATGATTCGTCACTGCTGAGCTCCATGCTTATTGCCTGCTGATTGCGTGGTTCGTGTCTGCTCAGCTCTTTGAGTATTGCCTCCTGAGGTCCCTGTTCGGTCGCCACCTGCCGGGGACAAGCCCCAACAGATCCAGGGTATTCGAAGGAGAGATGGCCTAGGCGACTATTTATATGCTATTCAGAGATGTCAAGAATGATAGTATGAGGAGAGCTTAGTAGGAAAATTCAGTGGAGAAAGATACTGAGTAGCTTGGTTTACGCGGAAGACCAATCAAACTTCAAGACAAGAAGTTTGCACCACTTAGGTAGGCCGCAGGCGCCCTCTCGAATAGCGAAAGGTGCCTCACCCTAGACACCTTCTCGAGTGGGTCTTAGCAGCCCAGGTATAATTAGTAAGCGTGGTGGGTTCCGCGCTCCAAATGGAGACTCAGCTAGAAGTTAAAGGGAAGAATGACAAGGAACTTTATGAATTGGAGCTGTAAGTTAACTCTTTGACAGAGAGAGCGAGATTGTGTTGGGGGACAGCCCCCAGTGAAATCAGAGGTGAGAGCACAAAGCAATACAGTAGGCAGACTCCGGTTTTTTTGGGGGGAGATGCTCGAGAATATCCGGGTGGACTCCTGAGGCTCGATCCCGCATTTGCGTATGCCGAGCCTCCTTCCTCATGACCTTTGTCCAGAGTGGAATGCCTCCCCGGCTCCCGGCACATGATCAGTGCATGCTCAGTCACGATATCAGTGCCTGCTCAGCCACGTGATCACTGACGGCACAGTCACGTGATCAGCGCCTCTCAGTCACGTGATCACCGGATGATAAACACGTGATCAGTGAACGACCAGCTACGTGATCACTGCATGTGCAGTCAGGTGGTCAGTTCCTGATCAGCCACCTGATCAGTGCGTGCACAGTCCCCTGATCAGCCCCTGTCAGTCACTGATCACTGCCTGATAAACACGTGATCAGTGCCCGAACAGCCACGTCATCAGTGCATTCGCAGTCACGTGATCAGTGCATGATAGCCAGGTGATCAGTGCGTGCACAGTCCCATGATCAGCGCCTGTCAGTCACTGATCATTGCCTGATAAAAACGTGATCAGTGCATGATGAGCCATATGATCACTGCCCGATCAGCCACGTCATCAGTGCATGCGCAGTCACGTCATCAGTGCATGATCAGTCACGTGACCAGTACATGGTAGTTACGTGATCATTGCCTGATCAGCCACGTGAGCAGTGCATGATAGCCACGTGATCAGTGCATGATCAGCCATGTGATCAGTTCAAGATAGCTACGTGATCAGTGCATGATCAGTCACGTGACCAGTACATGGTAGCTACGTGATCATTGCCTGATCAGCCAAGTGATCAGTTCAAGATAGCTACGTGATCAGTGCATGATCAGTCACGTGATCATTGCATGATGAGTCACCTGACCAGTGCATGGTCAGGCACGTGATCAGTGCATGATCATCCACGTGATCAGTGCATGTGGAGTCATGTAGTCAATGCATGATAGCGCCGTGATCAGTGCACTATCAGTCCCGTGATGAGTGTATGATCAGCCAAGTGATCGGTTCAAGATAGCTACGTGATCAGTGCATGAGTGCCACGTGATCACTGCATGATCAGTCACATGACAGGTGTGTGATCAGCCACGTGAACAGTGCATGTTCAGCCACGTGATGAGTGTATGATAGCCACGTAATCAGTGCATGATCAGTTACTTGAGCAGTGTATGATCAGCCACGTGATCAGTGCATGGTGAGACACGAGAACACTGTATGATCTGCCACGTGATCAGTGCATGATATCCAAGTGATCAGTGCATGATCAATCACGTGATCAGTGTATGATCAGCCACGTGAACAGTGCATGCTCAGTCACGTGATCAGGGCCTGCTGAGCTGCGTGATTACTGTCTGCTCATCTGCTTGACAATTGCCAGCTGTGCTGCGTAATTCCTGCCTGCTCAGCTGCTTGATTATTGCCAGCTGAGCAGCATGATTCCTCACAGGTGAGTTCCATGATTATTGCCTGCTGACTGTTTGATTTGTGCCTACTCAGCTCTTTGTTTATTGCCTCCAGAGGCACATGATCAGTGTATGATAGCAAACATGATCAGCACCATTAAGTCACGTGATCACTACAGGATAGTCATGTGATCAGTCCATGCTCAGTCACGGTATCAGTGCATGATCAGCCAAGTGATCAGTGCATGATAGCCACGTGATCATTGCATGATAGCCACGTGATCAGTGCATGATCAGCCAGGAGATCAGTGCATGATAGCTACGTGATCAGTTCAGGATTAGTCACGTTATCTGTGCATGACCATGCAGGTGATCAGTGTATGATCAGCCACGTGAGTAGTGCATGATAGCCACGTGATCAGTGCATGATCAATCACGTGATCAGTGTATGATCAGCCACGTGAACAGTGCATGCTCAGTCAAGTGATCACGGCCTGCTGAGCTGCGTGATTACTGTCTGCTCATCTGCTTGACAATTGCCAGCTGTGCTGTGTAATTCCTGCCTGCTCAGCTGCTTGATTATTGCCAGCTGAGCAGCATGATTCCTCACAGCTGAGTTCGATGATTATTGCCTGCTGACTGTTTGATTCGTGCCTACTCAGCTCTTTGTTTATTGCCTCCAGAGGCACATGATCAGTGTATGATAGCAAACATGATCAGCGCATGATCAGCACCATTAAGTCACATGATCACTACATGATAGTCATGTGATCAGTCCATGCTCAGTCACGGTATCAGTGCATGATCAGCCACGTGATCAGTGCATGATATCCACGTGATCAGTGCATGATCAGTCACGTGATACGTGTGTGATCAGCAACGTGATCAGTGCATGATATCCACGTGATCAGAGAAGGATAGCCACGTGATCACTTCATGATTAGTCACGTGATCTGTACATGATCAGTCACGTGATACGTGTGTGATCAGCCACGTGATCAGTGCGTGATGAGCCACATGATCAGTGCAGGGTCAATTACATGATCAGTGCATGATCAGTCACTTGACCAGTACATGGTAGCTACGTGATCATTGCATGATCAGCCACGTGATCAGTGCATGATAGTCACGTAATCAGTGCATGATCAGTCACGTGATACGTGTGTGATCAGCCACGTGATCAGTGCATGATACAGTGCATGATAGCCACGTGATCAGTGAATGATATTCACGTGATCAGTGCATGATAGCCACGTGATCAGTGCATCAGAGCCACGTGATCAGTGCCTGATCAGTAACGTGTTCAGTACATGATCAGTCATGTAATCTGTGCATGACGAGGCAAGTGATCAGTGTATGACCAGCCAAGGGATCAGTGCATGATCAGTCACGTGATCAGTGTATGATCTGCCACGTGATCAGTGCATGATCAGCCACATGATCAGTGCACGATCAATTACGTGATCAGTGCATGATCAGTCACGTGACCAGTACATGGTAGCTAGGTGATCATTGCATGATCAGCCACGTGAGCCGTGCATGATAGCCACGAGGTCAGTGCATGATCAGTCACGTGATCAGTGCATGATCACTCACGTGAACAGTGCAGGATAAGTCACCTGATCAGTGCATGATCAATTACGTGATCAGTACATGATCACTCACGTGACCAGTACATGGTAGCTACGTGATCATTGCATGATCAGCCGCATCAGCAGTGCATGATAGCCACGTGATCAGTGCATGATCAGTTTCGGGACAGAGTATGATCCGCCACTTGATCAGTGCATGATAGCCATGTGATCACTGCATGATCTGTCACATGATCACTGTATGATCATCCACGTGATCAGTGCATGGGCAGTCATGTGATCAGTGCATGATATAGACGTGATCAGTGCATGATCAGTCTCGTGACCAGTGTATGGTCAACCACGTGATCAGTGCACGATAGCCAGGTAATGGGTGCATGATAGCCAGATGATCAGTGCATTATCAGTCACGTGATCAGTGTATGATCAGCCAAGTAATCAGTGCATGATAGCCAACTGATCAGTGGATGATCAGTCACGAGATCAGTGCATGGTCAGTCACGTGATCATTGCATCATCAGCCACGTGATCAGTGCATGATCAATTACATGATCAGTGCATGATCAATTACGTGAGCAGTGTATGATCAGCCACGTGATCGGTGCATGGTCAGACACGTGAACAGTGTATGATCAGCCACGTGATCAGTGCATGATATCCAAGTGATCAGTGCATGATATGTCACGTGACAGGTGTGTGATCAGCCACGTGAACAGTGAATGTTCAGCCACGTGATCAGTGCATGATACCCACGTGATCAGTGCATGGTTAGACACGTGAACAGTGTATGATCAGCCACGTGATCAGTGCATGATATCCAAGTGATCAGTGCATGATCAATCACGTGATCAGTGTATGATCAGCCACGTGAACAGTGCATGCTCAGTCACGTGATCAGGGCCTGCTGAGCTGCGTGATTACTGTCTGCTCATCTGCTTGACAATTGCCAGCTGAGCTGCACGATTCCTGCCTGTCATCTGCTTGACAATTGCCAGCTGTGCTGCATAATTCGTGCCTGCTCAGCTGCTTGATTATTGCCAGCTGAGCAGCATGATTCCTCACACCTGAGTTCCATGATTATTGCCTGCTGACTGTTTGATTCGTGCCTACTCAGCTCTTTGTTTATTGCTTCCAGAGGCACATGATCAGTGTATGATAGCAAACATGATCAGCGCATGATCAGTCACATGATCAGCGCCATTAAGTCACGTGATCACTACATGATAGTCATGTGATCAGTCCATGCTCAGTCATGGTATCAGTGAATAATCAGCCACGTGATCAGTGCATGATCTGTCACATGATTAGTGTATGATCATCCACGTGATCAGTGCATGGGCAGTCATGTGATCAGTGCATGATATAGACGTGATCAGTGCATGATCAGTCTCGTGGTCAGTGCATGATAGCCACGTGATCAGTGCATGATCAGTCACCTAATGGGTGTATGGTCATTCACGTGTCCTGTACATGGTAGCTACATGATCATTGCATGATCAGCCACAGGAGTAATGCATGATAGCCACGTGATCACTGCATGATCAGTCACGTGATCAGTGCATGATCAGTCACATGGTCAGCACCATTAAGTCACGTGATCACTACATAATAGTCATGTGATCAGTCCATGCTCAGTCTCGGTGTCAGTGCATGATCAGCCACGTGATCAGTGCATGATAGCCACGTGATCATTGCATGATAGCCACGTGATCAGTGCATGATCAGCCAGGTGATCAGTGAATGATTGCTACGTGATCAGTTCATGATTAGTCAGCTGATCTGTGCATGACCAGGCAGGTGACCATTGTATGATCAGCCACGTGAACAGTGCATGATAGCCACGTGATCAGTGCATGCTCAGTCACGTGATCTGGACTTGATCAGCCACGTGATCAGTGCCGGCAGAGTCACGTGATCAGGGCCTGCTGAGCTGCGTGATTCCTGCCGGCTCATCTGCATGACAATTGCCAGCTGAGCTGCGTGATTCCTCTCGGCTCATCTGCTTGACAATTGCCAGCTGAGCTGCGTGATTCCTGCCTGGTCACGTGCTTGATTATTGCCAGTTGAGCAGCATGATTCATCACTGCTGAGCTCCATGCTTATTGCCTGCTGATTGCGTGGTTCGTGTCTGCTCAGCTCTTTGAGTATTGCCTCCTGAGGTCCCTGTTCGGTCGCCACCTGCCGGGGACCAGCCCCAACTGATCCAGGGTATTCGAAGGAGAGATGGCCTAGGCGACTATTTATATGCTAATCAGAGATGTCAAGAATAATAGTATGAGGAGAGCTCAGTAGGAAAATTCGGTGGAGAAAAGAGACTGAGCAGCTTGGTTTACGCGGAAGACCAATCAAACTTCAAGACAAGAAGTTTGCACCACTTACGTAGGCCGCAGGCGCCCTCTCGAATAGCGAAAGGTGCCTCACCCTAGACACCTTCTCGAGTGGGTCTTAGCAGCCCAGGCATAATTAGTAAGCGTGGTGGGTTCCGCGCTCCAGATGGAGACTCAGCTGGAAGTTAAAGGGAAGAATGACAAGGAACTTTATGAATTGGAGCTGTAAGTTAACTCTTTGACAGAGAGAGCGAGATGGTGGTGGGGGACAGACCCCAGTGAAATCAGAGGTGAGAGCACAAAGCAATACAGTAGGCAGACTCTGGTTTTTTGGGGGGGGAGATGCTCGAGAATATACGGGTGTATTCCTGAGGCTCGATCCCGCATTTGCGTATGCTGAGCCTCCTTCCTCATGACCTTTGTCCAGAGCGGAATGCCTCCCCGGCTCCCGGCACATGATCAGTGCATGCTCAGTCACGATATCAGTGCCTGCTCACCCACGTGATCACTGACGGCACAGTCACGTGATCAGCGCCTCTCAGTCACGTGATCACCGGATGATAAACACGTGATCAGTGAACGACCAGCCACGTGATCACTGCATGCACAGTCAGGTGGTCAGTTCCTGATCAGCCACCTGATCAGTGCGTGCACAGTCCCCTGATCAGCGCCTGTCAGTCACTGATCACTACCTGATAAACACGTGATCAGTGCCCGAACAGCCACGTCATCAGTGCATGCGCAGTCACGTCATCAGTGCATGATAGCCACGTGATCAGTGCATGCACAGTCCCATGATCAGCGCCTGTCAGTCACTGATCATTGCCTGATAAACACGTGATCAGTGCATGATGAGCCATGTGATCAGTGCCCGATCAGCCACGTCATCAGTGCATGCGCAGTCACGTCATCAGTGCATGATAGCCACGTGATCAGTGCATGCTCAGTCACGTGATCTGGACTTGATCAGCCACGTGATCAGTACCGGCAGAGTCACGTGATCAGGGTCTGCTGAGCTGCGTGATTCCTGCCGGCTCATCTGCATGACAATTGCCATCTGAGCTGCGTGATTCCTGTCGGCTCATCTGCTTGACAATTGTCAGCTGAGCTGCGTGATTCCTGCCTGGTCACATGCTTGATTATTGCCAGTTGAGGAGCATGATTCGTCACTGCTGAGCTCCATGCTTATTGCCTGCTGATTGCGTGGTTCGTGTCTGCTCAGCTCTTTGAGTATTGCCTCCTGAGGTCCCTGTTCGGTCGCCACCTGCCGGGGACCAGCCCCAACTGATCCAGGGTATTCGAAGGAGAGATGGCCTAGGCGACTATTTATATGCTAATCAGAGATGTCAATAATGATAGTATGAGGAGAGCTCGGTAGGAAAATTCGGTGGAGAAAAGAGACTGAGTAGCTTGGTTTACGCGGAAGACCAATCAAACTTCAAGACAAGAAGTTTGCACCACTTACGTAGGCCGCAGGCGCCCTCTCGAATAGCGAAAGGTGCCTCACCCTAGACACCTTCTCGAGTGGGTCTTAGCAGCCCAGGCATAATTAGTAAGCGTGGTGGTTTCCGCGCTCCAGATGGAGACTCAGCTGGAAGTTAAAGGGAAGAATGACAAGGAACTTTATGAATTGGAGCTGTAAGTTAACTCTTTGACAGAGAGAGCGAGATGGTGGTGGGGGACAGCCCCAGTGAAATCAGAGGTGAGAGCACAAAGCAATACAGTAGGCAGACTCCGGTTTTTTTGGGGGGGAGATGCTCGAGAATATCCGGGTGGACTCCTGAGGCTCGATCCCGCATTTGCGTATGCCGAGCCTCCTTCCTCATGAACTTTGTCCAGAGTGGAATGCCTCCCGGCTCCCGGCACATGATCAGTGCATGCTCAGTCACGATATCAATGCCTGCTCAGCCACGTGATCACTGACGGCACAGTCACGTGATCAGCGCCTCTCAGTCAAGTGATCACCGGATGATAAACACGTGATCAGTGAACGACCAGCCACGTGATCACTGCATGCGCAGTCAGGTGGTCAGTTGCTGATCAGCCACCTGATCAGTGCGTGCACAGTCCCCTGATCAGCGCCTGTCAGTCACTGATCACTGCCTGATAAACACGTGATCAGTGCCCGAACAGCCACGTCATCAGTGCATGCGCAGTCACGTCATCAGTGCATGATAGCCACGTGATCAGTGCGTGCACAGTCCCATGATCAGCGCCTGTCAGTCACTGATCATTGCCTGATAAACACGTGATCAGTGCATGATGAGCCATGTGATCAGTGCCCGATCAGCCACGTCATCAGTGCATGCGCAGTCACGTCATCAGTGCATGATAGCCACGTGATCAGTGCATGCTCAGTCACGTGATCTGGACTTGATCAGCCACGTGATCAGTGCCTGCAGAGTCACGTGATCAGGGCCTGCTGAGCTGCGTGATTCCTGCCGGCTCATCTGCTTGACAATTGCCAGCTGAGCTGCGTGATTCCTGCCTGGTCACGTGCTTGATTATTGCCAGTTGAGCAGCATGATTCGTCACTGCTGAGCTCCATGCTTATTGCCTGCTGATTGCGTGGTTCCTGTCTGCTCAGCTCTTTGAGTATTGCCTCCTGAGGTCCCTGTTCGGTCGCCACCTGCCGGGGACCAGCCCCAACTGATCCAGGGTATTCGAAGGAGAGATGGCCTAGGCGACTATTTATATGCTAATCGGAGATGTCAAGAATAATAGTATGAGGAGAGCTCAGTAGGAAAATTCGGTGGAGAAAGAGACTGAGTAGCTTGGTTTACGCGGAAGACCAATCAAACTTCAAGACAAGAAGTTTGCACCACTTATGTAGGCCGCAGGCGCCCTCTCGAATAGCGAAAGGTGCCTCACCCTAGACACCTTCTCGAGTGGGTCTTAGCAGCCCAGGCATAATTAGTAAGCGTGGTGGGTTCTGCGCTCCAAATGGAGACTCAGCTGGAAGTTAAAGGGAAGAATGACAAGGAATTTTATGAATTGGAGCTGTAAGTTAACTCTTTGACAGAGAGAGCGAGATGGTGGTGGGGGACAGCCCCCAGTGAAATCAGAGGTGAGAGCACAAAGCAATACAGTAGGCAGACTCCGGTTTTTTGGGGGGAGATGCTCGAGAATATCCGGGTGGACTCCTGAGGCTCGATCCCGCATTTGCGTATGCCGAGCCTCCTTCCTCATGACCTTTGTCCAGAGTGGAATGTCTCCCCGGCTCCCAGCACATGATCAGTGCATGCTCAGTCACGATATCAGTGCCTGCTCAGCCACGTGATCACTGACGGCACAGTCTCGTGATCAGCACCTCTCAGTCACGTGACCACCGGATGATAAACACGTGATCAGTGAACGACCAGCCACGTGATCACTGCATGCGCGGTCAGGTGGTCAGTTCCTGATCAGCCACCTGATCAGTGCGTGCACAGTCCCCTGATCAGCGCCGGTCAGTCACTGATCATTGCCTGATAAACACGTGATCAGTGCATGATGAGCCATGTGATCAGTGCCTGATCAGCCACGTCATCAGTGCATGCGCAGTCACGTCATCAGTGCATGATAGCCACGTGATCAGTGCATGCTCAGTCACGTGATCTGGACTTGATCAGCCACGTGATCAGTGCCTGCAGAGTCACGTGATCAGGGCCTGCTGAGCTCCGTGATTCCTGCCGGCTCATCTACATGACAATTGCCATCTGAGCTGCGTGATTCCTGTCGGCTCATCTGCTTGACAATTGCCAGCTGAGCTGCGTGATTCCTGCCTGGTCACATGCTTGATTATTGCCAGTTGAGCAGCATGATTCGTCACTGCTGAGCTCCATGCTTATTGCCTGCTGATTGCGTGGTTCGTGTCTGCTCAGCTCTTTGAGTATTGCCTCCTGAGGTCCCTGTTCGGTCGCCACCTGCCGGGGACCAGCCCCAACTGATCCAGGGTATTCGAAGGAGAGATGGCCTAGGCGACTATTTATATGCTAATCAGAGATGTCAAGAATGATAATATGAGGAGAGCTCAGTAGGAAATTTCGGTGGAGAAAAGAGACTGAGTAGCTTGGTTTACGCGGAAGACCAATCAAACTTCAAGACAAGAAGTTTGCACCACTTACGTAGGCCGCAGGCGCCCTCTCGAATAGCGAAAGGTGCCTCACCCTAGACACCTTCTCGAGTGGGTCTTAGCAGCCCAGGCATAATTAGTAAGCGTGGTGGGTTCCGCGCTCCAGATGGAGACTCAGCTGGAAGTTAAAGGGAAGAATGACAAGGAACTTTATGAATTGGAGCTGTAAGTTACCTCTTTGACAGAGAGAGCGAGATGGTGGTGGGGGACAGCCCCCAGTGAAATCAGAGGTGAGAGCACAAAGCAATACAGTAGGCAGACTCCGGTTTTTTTGTGGGGGAGATGCTCGAGAATATCCGGGTGGAATCCTGAGGCTCGATCCCGCATTTGCGTATGCCGAGCCTCCTTCCTCATGACCTTTGTCCAGAGTGGAATGCCTCCCCGGCTCCCGGCACATGATCAGTGCATGCTCAGTCACGATATCAGTGCCTGCTCAGCCACGTGATCAGTGACGGCACATTCACGTGATCAGCGCCTCTCAGTCACCTGATCACCGTATGATAAACACGTGATCAGTGAACGACCAGCCACGTGATCACTGCATGCACAGTCAGGTGGTCAGTTTCTGATCAGCCACCTGATCAGTGCGTGCACAGTCCCCTGATCAGCGCCCGTCAGTCACTGATCACTGCCTGATAAACACGTGATCAGTGCCCGAACACCCACGTCATCAGTGCATGCGCAGTCACGTGATCAGTGCATGATAGCCACGTGAACAGTGCGTGCACAGTCCCATGATCAGCGCCTGTCAGTCACTGATCGTTGCCTGATAAACACGTGATCAGTGCATGAGAGCCATGTGATCAGTGCATGATCAGTCACGTGATAGTTGTGTGATCAGCCACGTTAACAGTGCATGCTCAGCCACGTGATTAGGGCCTGCTGAGCTACGTGATTTCTGTCTGCTCATCTGCTTGACAATTGCCAGCTGAGCTGCGTGATTCCTGCCGGTCATCTCCTTGACAATTGCCACCTGTGCTGCGCAAGTCCTGCCTGCTCATCTACTTGATTATTGTCAGCTGAGCAGCATGATTTCTCAGAGCTTAGTTCCATGATTATTGCCTGGTGACTGATTCCTGCCTGCTCAGCTCTTTGTTCATTGCCTCCAGAGGCACATGATCAGTGTATGACACCAAACATGATCAGCACATGACCAGTCACATGATCAATGCATGATAAGCCAGGTGATCAGTGCATTATTAATTACGTGATCACTACATGATCAGTCATGTGACCAGTACATTGTAGCTGCGTGATCATTGCATGATCAGCCACGTGATCAGTGCATGATCTGTCACATGATTAGTGTATGATCATCCACATGATCAGTGCATGGGCAGTCATGTGATCAGTGCATGATTAGTCGTGATCAGTGCATTTTCAGTCTCGCGGTCAGTGCATGATAGCCACGTGATCAGTGCATGATCAGTCACCTGATGGGTGTATGATCATTCACGTGACCGGTACATGGTAGCTATATGATCAATGTATGTCCAGCGATGTGATAAGTGCATGATAGCCACGTGATCAGTGCATGATCAGCCACGTGATCAGTGCATGATCAGTCACGTGATCAGTGCATGATCAGCCACATTATCAGTCCATGATCAATTACGTCATCATTGCATGATCAGTCACGTGAACAGTACATGGTAGCTGCGTGATCATTGCATGACCAGCCAAGTTAGCAGTGCATGATAGCCACGTGATCAGTGCATGATCAGTCACGTGATCAGTGCATGATTATTCACGTGTTCAGTGTATGGTCAGAGACGTGAACAGTGTATGATCAGCCACGTGATCAGTGCATGATCAATCACGTGATCAGTGTATGATCAGCCACGTGAACAGTGCATGCTCAGTCACGTGATCAGGGCCTGCTGAGCTGCGTGATTACTGTCTGCTCATCTGCTTGACAATTGCCAGCTGAGCTGCACGATTCCTGCCTGTCATCTGCTTGACAATTGCCAGCTGTGCTGCATAATTCGTGCCTGCTCAGCTGCTAGATTATTGCCAGCTGAGCAGCATGATTCCTCACACCTGAGTTCCATGATTATTGCCTGCTGACTGTTTGATTCGTGCCTACTCAGCTCTTTGTTTATTGCCTCCAGAGGCACATGATCAGTGTATGATAGCAAACATGATCAGCGCATGATCAGTCACATGATCAGCGCCATTAAGTCACGTGATCACTACATGATAGTCATGTGATCAGTCCATGCTCAGTCATGGTATCAGTGAATGATCAGCCACGTGATCAGTGCATGATCTGTCACATGATTAGTGTATGATCATCCACGTGATCAGTGCATGGGCAGTCATGTGATCAGTGCATGATATAGACGTGATCAGTGCATGATCAGTCTCGTGGTCAGTGCATGATAGCCACGTGATCAGTGCATGATCAGTCACCTGATGGGTGTATGGTCATTCACGTGTCCTGTACATGGTAGTTACATGATCATTGCATGATCAGCCACATGAGTAATGCATGATAGCCACGTGATCACTGCATGATCAGTCACGTGATCAGTGCATGATCAGTCACATGGTCAGCACCATTAAGTCACGTGATCACTACATGATAGTCATGTGATCAGTCCATGCTCAGTCTCGGTATCAGTGCATGATCAGCCACGTGATCAGTGCATGATAGCAACGTGATCATTGCATGATAGCCACGTGATCAGTGCATGATCAGCCAGGTGATCAGTGAATGATTGCTACGTGATCAGTTCATGATTAGTCAGCTGATCTGTGCATGACCAGGCAGGTGACCAGTGTATGATCAGCCACGTGAACAGTGCATGATAGCCACGTGATCAGTGCATGCTCAGTCACGTGATCTGGACTTGATCAGCCACGTGATCAGTGCCGGCAGAGTCACGTGATCAGGGTCTGCTGAGCTGCGTGATTCCTGCCGCTCATCTGCATGACAATTGCCAGCTGAGCTGCGTGATTCCTGTCGGCTCATCTGCATGAAAATTGCCATCTGAGCTGCGTGATTCCTGTCGGCTCATGTGCTTGACAATTGTCAGCTGAGCTGCGTGATTCCTGCCTGGTCACGTGCTTGATTATTTCAGGTTGAGCAGCATGATTCGTCACTGCTGAGCTCCATGCTTATTGCCTGCTGATTGCGTGGTTCCTGTCTGCTCAGCTCTTTGAGTATTGCCTCCTGAGGTCCCTGTTCGGTCGCCACCTGCCGGGGACCAGCCCCAACTGATCCAGGGTATTCGAAGGAGAGATGGCCTAGGCGACTATTTATATGCTAATCAGAGATGTCAAGAATGATAGTATGAGGAGAGCTCAGTAGGAAAATTCTGTGGAGAAAAGAGACTGAGTAGCTTGGTTTACGCGGAAGACCAATCAAACTTCAAGACAAGAAGTTTGCACCACTTACGTAGGCCGCAGGTGCCCTCTCGAATAGCGAAAGGTGCCTCACCCTAGACACCTTCTCGAGTGGGTCTAAGCAGCCCAGGCATAATTAGTAAGCGTGGTGGGTTCCGCGCTCCAGATGGAGACTCAGCTGGAAGTTAAAGGGAAGAATGACAAGGAACTTTATGAATTGGAGCTGTAAGTTAACTCTTTGACAGAGAGAGCGAGATGGTGGTGGGGGACAGCCCCCAGTGAAATCAGAGGTGAGAACACAAAGCAATACAGTAGGCAGACTCTGGTTTTTTGGGGGGAGATGCTCGAGAATATCCGGGTGGACTCCTGAGGCTCGATCCCGCATTTGCGTATGCCGAGCCTACTTCCTCATGACCTTTGTCCAGAGTGGAATGCCTCCCCGGCGCCCGGCACATGATCAGTGCATGCTCAGTCACGATATCAGTGCCTGCTCACCCACGTGATCACTGACGGCATAGTCACGTGATCAGCGCCTCTCAGTCACTTGATTACCGTATGATAAACACGTGATCAGTGAACGACAAGCCACGTGATCACTGCATGCGCGGTCAGGTGGTCAGTTCCTGATCAGACACCTGATCAGTGCGTGCACAGTCCCCTGATCAGCGCCTGTCAGTCACTGATCACTGCCTGATAAACACGTGATCAGTGCCCGAACAGCCACGTCATCAGTGCATGCGCAGTCACGTCATCAGTGCATGATCGGCACGTGATCAGTGCGTGCACAGTCCCATAATCAGCGCCTGTCAGTCACTGATCATTGCCTGATAAACACGTGATCAGTGCATGATGAGCCATGTGATTAGTGCCCGATGAGCCACGTCATCAGTGCATGCGCAGTCACATCATCAGTGCATGATACCCACGTGATCAGTGCATGCTCAGTCACGTGATCTGGACTTGATCAGCCACGTGATCAGTGCCTGCAGAGGCACGTGATCAGGGCCTGCTGAGCTGCGTGATTCCTGTCGGCTCATCTGCTTGACAATTGCCAGCTGAGCTGCGTGATTCGTCACTGCTGAGCTCCATGCTTATTGCCTGCTGATTGCGTGGTTCGTGTCTGCTCAGCTCTTTGAGTATTGCCTCCTGAGGTCCCTGTTCGGTCGCCACCTGCCGGGGACCAGCCCCAACTGATCCAGGGTATTCGAAGGAGAGATGGCCTAGGCGACTATTTATATGCTAATCAGAGATGTCAAGAATGATAGTATGAGGAGAGCTCAGTAGGAAATTTCGGTGGAGAAAAGAGACTGAGTAGCTTGGTTTACGCGGAAGACCAATCAAACTTCAAGACAAGAAGTTTGCACCACTTACGTAGGCCGCAGGTGCCCTCTCGAATAGCGAAAGGTGCCTCACCCTAGACACCTTCTCGAGTGGGTCTTAGCAGCCCAGGCATAATTAGTAAGCGTGGTGGGTTCCGCGCTCCAGATGGAGACTCAGCTGGAAGTTAAAGGGAAGAATGACAAGGAACTTTATGAATTGGAGCTGTAAGTTAACTCTTTGACAGAGAGAGCGAGATGGTGGTGGGGGACAGCCCCCAGTGAAATCAGAGGTGAGAGCACAAAGCAATACAGTAGGCAGACTCCGGTTTTTTGGGGGGGGAGATGCTCGAGAATATCCGGGTGGACTCCTGAGGCTCGATCCCGCATTTGCGTATGCCGAGCCTCCTTCCTCATGACCTTTGTCCAGAGTGGAATGCCTCCCCGGCGCCCGGCACATGATCAGTGCATGCTCAGTCACGATATCAGTGCCTGCTCAGCCACGTGATCACTGACGGCATAGTCACGTGATCAGCGCCTCTCAGTCACGTGATCACCGGATGATAAACACGTGATCAGTGAACGACCAGCCACGTGATCACTGCATGCGCAGTCAGGTGGTCAGTTCCTGATCAGCCACCTGATCAGTGCGTGCACAGTCCCCTGATCAGCGCCTGTCAGTCACTGATCACTGCCTGATAAACACGTGATCAGTGCCCGAACAGCCACGTCATCAGTGCATGTGCAGTCACGTCATCAGTGCATGATCGCCACGTGATCAGTGCGTGTACAGTCCCATGATCAGCGCCTGTCAGTCACTGATCATTGCCTGATAAACACGGGATCAGTGCATGATGAGCCATGTGATCAGTGCCCGATGAGCCACGTCATCAGTGCATGCGCAGTCACATCATCAGTGCATGATACCCAAGTGATCAGTGCATGCTCAGTCACGTGATCTGGACTTGATCAGCCACGTGATTAGTGCCTGCAGAGTCACGTGATCAGGGCCTGCTGAGCTGCGTGATTCCTGCCAGCTCATCTGCATGACAATTGACATCTGAGCTGCGTGATTCCTGTCCCTCATCTGCTTGACAATTGCCATCTGAGCTCGTGATTCTGTCGGCTCATCTGCTTGACAATTGCCAGCTGAGCTGTGTGATTCCTGCCTGGTCCCGTGCTTGATTATTGCCAGTTGAGCAGCGTGATTCGTCACTGCTGAGCTCCATGCTTATTGCCTGCTGATTGCGTGGTTCGTGTCTGCTCAGCTCTTTGAGTATTGCCTCCTGAGGTCCCTGTTCGGTCGCCACCTGCCGGGGACCAGCCCCAACTGATCCAGGGTATTCGAAGGAGAGATGGCCTAGGCGACTATTTATATGCTAATCAGAGATGTCAAGAATAATAGTGTGAGGAGAGCTCAGTAGGAAAATTCGGTGGAGAAAAGAGACTGAGCAGCTTGGTTTACGCGGAAGACCAATCAAACTTCAAGAGAAGAAGTTTGCACCACTTACGTAGGCCGCAGGCGCCCTCTCGAATAGCGAAAGGTGCCTCACCCTAGACACCTTCTCGAGTGGGTCTTAGCAGCCCAGGCATAATTAGTAAGCGTGGTGGGTTCCGCGCTCCAGATGGAGACTCAGCTGGAAGTTAAAGGGAAGAATGACAAGGAACTTTATGAATTGGAGCTGTAAGTTAACTCTTTGACAGAGAGAGCGAGATGGTGGTGGGGGACAGCCCCCAGTGAAATCAGAGGTGAGAGCACAAAGCAATACAGTAGGCAGACTCTGTTTTTTGGGGGGGAGATGCTCGAGAATATACGGGTGTATTCCTGAGGCTCGATCCCGCATTTGCGTATGCTGAGCCTCCTTCCTCATGACCTTTGTCCAGAGCGGAATGCCTCCCCGGCTCCCGGCACATGATCAGTGCATGCTCAGTCACGATATCAGTGCCTGCTCACCCACGTGATCACTGACGGCACAGTCACGTGATCAGCGCCTCTCAGTCACGTGATCACCGGATGATAAACACGTGATCAGTGAACGACCAGCCACGTGATCACTGCATGCACAGTCAGGTGGTCAGTTCCTGATCAGCCACCTGATCAGTGCGTGCACAGTCCCCTGATCAGCGCCTGTCAGTCACTGATCACTACCTGATAAACACGTGATCAGTGCCCGAACAGCCACGTCATCAGTGCATGCGCAGTCACGTCATCAGTGCATGATAGCCACGTGATCAGTGCATGCACAGTCCCATGATCAGCGCCTGTCAGTCACTGATCATTGCCTGATAAACACGTGATCAGTGCATGATGAGCCATGTGATCAGTGCCCGATCAGCCACGTCATCAGTGCATGCGCAGTCACGTCATCAGTGCATGATAGCCACGTGATCAGTGCATGCTCAGTCACGTGATCTGGACTTGATCAGCCACGTGATCAGTACCGGCAGAGTCACGTGATCAGGGTCTGCTGAGCTGCGTGATTCCTGCCGGCTCATCTGCATGACAATTGCCATCTGAGCTGCGTGATTCCTGTCGGCTCATCTGCTTGACAATTGTCAGCTGAGCTGCGTGATTCCTGCCTGGTCACATGCTTGATTATTGCCAGTTGAGGAGCATGATTCGTCACTGCTGAGCTCCATGCTTATTGCCTGCTGATTGCGTGGTTCGTGTCTGCTCAGATCTTTGAGTATTGCCTCCTGAGGTCCCTGTTCGGTCGCCACCTGCCGGGGACCAGCCCCAACTGATCCAGGGTATTCGAAGGAGAGATGGCCTAGGCGACTATTTATATGCTAATCAGAGATGTCAAGAATAATAGTGTGAGGAGAGCTCAGTAGGAAAATTCGGTGGAGAAAAGAGACTGAGCAGCTTGGTTTACGCGGAAGACCAATCAAACTTCAAGAGAAGAAGTTTGCACCACTTACGTAGGCCGCAGGCGCCCTCTCGAATAGCGAAAGGTGCCTCACCCTAGACACCTTCTCGAGTGGGTCTTAGCAGCCCAGGCATAATTAGTAAGCGTGGTGGGTTCCGCGCTCCAGATGGAGACTCAGCTGGAAGTTAAAGGGAAGAATGACAAGGAACTTTATGAATTGGAGCTGTAAGTTAACTCTTTGACAGAGAGAGCGAGATGGTGGTGGGGGACAGCCCCCAGTGAAATCAGAGGTGAGAGCACAAAGCAATACAGTAGGCAGACTCTGTTTTTTTGGGGGGGGAGATGCTCGAGAATATACGGGTGTATTCCTGAGGCTCGATCCCGCATTTGCGTATGCTGAGCCTCCTTCCTCATGACCTTTGTCCAGAGCGGAATGCCTCCCCGGCTCCCGGCACATGATCAGTGCATGCTCAGTCACGATATCAGTGCCTGCTCACCCACGTGATCACTGACGGCACAGTCACGTGATCAGCGCCTCTCAGTCACGTGATCACCGGATGATAAACACGTGATCAGTGAACGACCAGCCACGTGATCACTGCATGCACAGTCAGGTGGTCAGTTCCTGATCAGCCACCTGATCAGTGCGTGCACAGTCCCCTGATCAGCGCCTGTCAGTCACTGATCACTACCTGATAAACACGTGATCAGTGCCCGAACAGCCACGTCATCAGTGCATGCGCAGTCACGTCATCAGTGCATGATAGCCACGTGATCAGTGCATGCACAGTCCCATGATCAGCGCCTGTCAGTCACTGATCATTGCCTGATAAACACGTGATCAGTGCATGATGAGCCATGTGATCAGTGCCCGATCAGCCACGTCATCAGTGCATGCGCAGTCACGTCATCAGTGCATGATAGCCACGTGATCAGTGCATGCTCAGTCACGTGATCTGGACTTGATCAGCCACGTGATCAGTACCGGCAGAGTCACGTGATCAGGGTCTGCTGAGCTGCGTGATTCCTGCCGGCTCATCTGCATGACAATTGCCATCTGAGCTGCGTGATTCCTGTCGGCTCATCTGCTTGACAATTGTCAGCTGAGCTGCGTGATTCCTGCCTGGTCACATGCTTGATTATTGCCAGTTGAGGAGCATGATTCGTCACTGCTGAGCTCCATGCTTATTGCCTGCTGATTGCGTGGTTCGTGTCTGCTCAGATCTTTGAGTATTGCCTCCTGAGGTCCCTGTTCGGTCGCCACCTGCCGGGGACCAGCCCCAACTGATCCAGGGTATTCGAAGGAGAGATGGCCTAGGCGACTATTTATATGCTAATCAGAGATGTCAAGAATAATAGTAGGAGGAGAGGTCAGTAGGAAAATTTGGTAGAGAAAAGAGACTGAGTAGCTTGGTTTACGCGGAAGACCAATCAAACTTCAAGACAAGAAGTTTGCACCACTTACGTAGGCCGCAGGTGCCCTCTCAAATAGCGAAAGGTGCCTCACACTAGACACCTTCTCGAGTGGGTCTTAGCAGCCCAGGCATAATTAGTAAACGTGGTGGGTTCCGCGCTCCAGATGGAGACTCAGCTGGAAGTTAAAGGGAAGAATGACAAGGAACTTTATGAATTGGAGCTGTAAGTTAACTCTTTGACAGAGAGAGCGAGATGGTGGTGGGGGACAGCCCCCAGTGAAATCAGAGGTGAGAGCACAAAGCAATACAGTAGGCAGACTCAGGTTTTTTTGGGGGGGAGATGCTCGAGAATATCCAGGTGGACTCCTGAGTCTCGATCCCGCATTTGCGTATGCCGAGCCTCCTTCCTCATGACCTTTGTCCAGAGTGGAATGCCTCCCCGGCTCCCGGCACATGATCAGTGCATGCTCAGTCACGATATCAGTGCCTGCTCAGCCACGTGATCACTGACGGCACAGTCACGTGATCAGCGCCTCTCAGTCACGTGATCACCGGATGATAAACACGTGATCAGTGAACGACCAGCCACGTGATCACTGCATGCGCAGTCAGGTGGTCAGTTCCTGATCAGCCACCTGATCAGTGCGTGCACAGTCCCCTGATCAGCGCCTGTCAGTCACTGATCACTGCCTGATAAACACGTGATCAGTGCCCGAACAGCCACGTCATCAGTGCATGTGCAGTCACGTCATCAGTGCATGATAGCCACGTGATCAGTGCGTGTACAGTCCCATGATCAGCGCCTGTCAGTCACTGATCATTGCCTGATAAACACGGGATCAGTGCATGATGAGCCATGTGATCAGTGCCCGATCAGCCACGTCATCAGTGCATGCGCAGTCACGTCATCAGTGCATGATAGCCAAGTGATCAGTGCATGCTCAGTCACGTGATCTGTACTTGATCAGCCACGTGATCAGTGCCTGCAGAGTCACGTGATCAGGGCCTGCTGAGCTGCGTGATTCCTGCCAGCTCATCTGCATGACAATTGACATCTGAGCTGCGTGATTCCTGTCGGCTCATCTGCTTGACAATTGCCAGCTGAGCTGCGTGATTCCTGCCTGGTCCCGTGCTTGATTATTGCCAGTTGAGCAGCATGATTCGTCACTGCTGAGCTCCATGCTTATTGCCTGCTGATTGCGTGGTTCGTGTCTGCTCAGCTCTTTGAGTATTGCCTCCTGAGGTCCCTGTTCGGTCGCCACCTGCCGGGGACCAGCCCCAACTGATCCAGGGTATTCGAAGGAGAGATGGCCTAGGCGACTATTTATATGCTAATCAGAGATGTCAAGAATAATAGTGTGAGGAGAGCTCAGTAGGAAAATTCGGTGGAGAAAAGAGACTGAGCAGCTTGGTTTACGCGGAAGACCAATCAAACTTCAAGACAAGAAGTTTGCACCACTTACGTAGGCCGCAGGCGCCCTCTCGAATAGCGAAAGGTGCCTCACCCTAGACACCTTCTCAAGTGGGTCTTAGCAGCCCAGGCATAATTAGTAAGCGTGGTGGGTTCCGCGCTCCAGATGGAGACTCAGGTGGAAGTTAAAGGGAAGAATGAAAAGGAACTTTATGAATTGGAGCTGTAAGTTAACTCTTTGACAGAGAGAGCGAGATGGTGGTGGGGGACAGACCCCAGTGAAATCAGAGGTGAGAGCACAAAGCAATACAGTAGGCAGACTCTGTTTTTTTGGGGGGGGAGATGCTCGAGAATATACGGGTGTATTCCTGAGGCTCGATCCCGCATTTGCGTATGCTGAGCCTCCTTCCTCATGACCTTTGTCCAGAGCGGAATGCCTCCCCGGCTCCCGGCACATGATCAGTGCATGCTCAGTCACGATATCAGTGCCTGCTCACCCACGTGATCACTGACGGCACAGTCACGTGATCAGCGCCTCTCAGTCACGTGATCACCGGATGATAAACACGTGATCAGTGAACGACCAGCCACGTGATCACTGCATGCACAGTCAGGTGGTCAGTTCCTGATCAGCCACCTGATCAGTGCGTGCACAGTCCCCTGATCAGCGCCTGTCAGTCACTGATCACTACCTGATAAACACGTGATCAGTGCCCGAACAGCCACGTCATCAGTGCATGCGCAGTCACGTCATCAGTGCATGATAGCCACGTGATCAGTGCATGCACAGTCCCATGATCAGCGCCTGTCAGTCACTGATCATTGCCTGATAAACACGTGATCAGTGCATGATGAGCCATGTGATCAGTGCCCGATCAGCCACGTCATCAGTGCATGCGCAGTCACGTCATCAGTGCATGATAGCCACGTGATCAGTGCATGCTCAGTCACGTGATCTGGACTTGATCAGCCACGTGATCAGTACCGGCAGAGTCACGTGATCAGGGTCTGCTGAGCTGCGTGATTCCTGCCGGCTCATCTGCATGACAATTGCCATCTGAGCTGCGTGATTCCTGTCGGCTCATCTGCTTGACAATTGTCAGCTGAGCTGCGTGATTCCTGCCTGGTCACATGCTTGATTATTGCCAGTTGAGGAGCATGATTCGTCACTGCTGAGCTCCATGCTTATTGCCTGCTGATTGCGTGGTTCGTGTCTGCTCAGATCTTTGAGTATTGCCTCCTGAGGTCCCTGTTCGGTCGCCACCTGCCGGGGACCAGCCCCAACTGATCCAGGGTCTTCGAAGGAGAGATGGCCTAGGCGACTATTTATATGCTAATCAGAGATGTCAAGAATAATAGTATGAGGAGAGGTCAGTAGGAAAATTTGGTAGAGAAAAGAGACTGAGTAGCTTGGTTTACGCGGAAGACCAATCAAACTTCAAGACAAGAAGTTTGCACCACTTACGTAGGCCGCAGGTGCCCTCTCAAATAGCGAAAGGTGCCTCACACTAGACACCTTCTCGAGTGGGTCTTAGCAGCCCAGGCATAATTAGTAAACGTGGTGGGTTCCGCGCTCCAGATGGAGACTCAGCTGGAAGTTAAAGGGAAGAATGACAAGGAACTTTATGAATTGGAGCTGTAAGTTAACACTTTGACAGAGAGAGCGAGATGGTGGTGGGGGACAGCCCCCAGTGAAATCAGAGGTGAGAGCACAAAGCAATACAGTAGGCAGACTCCGGTTTTTTTGGGGGGGAGATGCTCGAGAATATCCGGGTGGACTCCTGAGGCTCGATCCCGCATTTGCGTATGCCGAGCCTCCTTCCTCATGACCTTTGTCCAGAGTGGAATGCCTCCCCGGCTCCCGGCACATGATCAGTGCATGCTCAGTCACGATATCAGTGCCTGCTCACCCACGTGATCACTGACGGCACAGTCACGTGATCAGCGCCTCTCAGTCACGTGATCACCGTAGGATAAACACGTGATCAGTGAACGACCAGCCACTTGATCACTGCATGCGCAGTCAGGTGGTCAGTTCCTGATCAGCCACCTGATCAGTGCGTGCACAGTCCCCTGATCAGCGCCTGTCAGTCACTGATCACTGCCTGATAAACACGTGATCAGTGCCCGAACAGCCACGTCATCAGTGCATGTGCAGTAACGTGATCAGTGCATGATAGCCACGTGATCAGTGCGTGCACAGTCCCATGATCAGCGCCTGTCAGTCACTGATCATTGCCTGATAAACACGTGATCAGTGCATGATGAGCCATGTGATCAGTGCCCGATCAGCCACGTCATCAGTGCATGCGCAGTCACGTCATCAGTGCATGATAGCCACGTGATCAGTGCATGCTCAGTCACGTGATCTGGACTTGATCAGCCACGTGATCTGTGCCTGCAGAGTCACGTGATCAGGGCCTGCTGAGCTGCGTGATTCCTGTCGGCTCATCTGCTTGACAATTGCCAGCTGAGCTGCGTGATTCCTGCCTGGTCACGTGCTTGATTATTGCCAGTTGAGCAGCGTGATTCGTCACTGCTGAGCTCCATGCTTATTGCCTGCTGATTGCGTGGTTCGTGTCTGCTCAGCTCTTTGAGTATTTCCTCCTGAGGTCCCTGTTCGGTCGCCACCTGCCGGGGACCAGCCCCAACTGATCCAGGGTATTCGAAGGAGAGATGGCCTAGGCGACTATTTATATGCTAATCAGAGATGTCAAGAATGATAGTATGAGGAGAGCTCAGTAGGAAATTTCGGTGGAGAAAAGAGACTGAGTAGCTTGGTTTACGCGGAAGACCAATCAAACTTCAAGACAAGAAGTTTGCACCACTTACGTAGGCCGCAGGCGCCCTCTCGAATAGCGAAAGGTGCCTCACCCTAGACACCTTCTCGAGTGGGTCTTAGCAGCCCAGGCATAATTAGTAAGCGTGGTGGGTTCCGCGCTCCAGATGGAGACTCAGCTGGAAGTTAAAGGGAAGAATGACAAGGAACTTTATGAATTGGAGCTGTAAGTTAACTCTTTGACAGAGAGAGCGAGATGGTGGTGGGGGACAGCCCCCAGTGAAATCAGAGGTGAGAGCACAAAGCAATACAGTAGGCAGACTCTGGTTTTTTGGGGGGGGAGATGCTCGAGAATATACGGGTGGATTCCTGAGGCTCGATCCCGCATTTGCGTATGCTGAGTCTCCTTCCTCATGACCTTTGTCCAGAGCGGAATGCCTCCCCGGCTCCCGGCACATGATCAGTGCATGCTCAGTCACGATATCAGTGCCTGCTCACCCACGTGATCACTGACGGCACAGTCACGTGATCAGCGCCTCTCAGTCACGTGATCACCGGATGATAAACACGTGATCAGTGAACGACCAGCCACGTGATCACTGCATGCACAGTCAGGTGGTCAGTTCCTGATCAGCCACCTGATCAGTGCGTGCACAGTCCCCTGATCAGCGCCTGTCAGTCACTGATCACTACCTGATAAACACGTGATCAGTGCCCGAACAGCCACGTCATCAGTGCATGCGCAGTCACGTCATCAGTGCATGATAGCCACGTGATCAGTGCATGCACAGTCCCATGATCAGCGCCTGTCAGTCACTGATCATTGCCTGATAAACACGTGATCAGTGCATGATGAGCCATGTGATCAGTGCCCGATCAGCCACGTCATCAGTGCATGCGCAGTCACGTCATCAGTGCATGATAGCCACGTGATCAGTGCATGCTCAGTCACGTGATCTGGACTTGATCAGCCACGTGATCAGTACCGGCAGAGTCACGTGATCAGGGTCTGCTGAGCTGCGTGATTCCTGCCGGCTCATCTGCATGACAATTGCCATCTGAGCTGCGTGATTCCTGTCGGCTCATCTGCTTGACAATTGTCAGCTGAGCTGCGTGATTCCTGCCTGGTCACATGCTTGATTATTGCCAGTTGAGGAGCATGATTCGTCACTGCTGAGCTCCATGCTTATTGCCTGCTGATTGCGTGGTTCGTGTCTGCTCAGATCTTTGAGTATTGCCTCCTGAGGTCCCTGTTCGGTCGCCACCTGCCGGGGACCAGCCCCAACTGATCCAGGGTATTCGAAGGAGAGATGGCCTAGGCGACTATTTATATGCTAATCAGAGATGTCAAGAATAATAGTAGGAGGAGAGGTCAGTAGGAAAATTTGGTAGAGAAAAGAGACTGAGTAGCTTGGTTTACGCGGAAGACCAATCAAACTTCAAGACAAGAAGTTTGCACCACTTACGTAGGCCGCAGGTGCCCTCTCAAATAGCGAAAGGTGCCTCACACTAGACACCTTCTCGAGTGGGTCTTAGCAGCCCAGGCATAATTAGTAAACGTGGTGGGTTCCGCGCTCCAGATGGAGACTCAGCTGGAAGTTAAAGGGAAGAATGACAAGGAACTTTATGAATTGGAGCTGTAAGTTAACTCTTTGACAGAGAGAGCGAGATGGTGGTGGGGGACAGCCCCCAGTGAAATCAGAGGTGAGAGCACAAAGCAATACAGTAGGCAGACTCCGGTTTTTTGGGGGGAGATGCTCGAGAATATCCAGGTGGACTCCTGAGTCTCGATCCCGCATTTGCGTATGCCGAGCCTCCTTCCTCATGACCTTTGTCCAGAGTGGAATGCCTCCCCGGCTCCCGGCACATGATCAGTGCATGCTCAGTCACGATATCAGTGCCTGCTCAGCCACGTGATCACTGACGGCACAGTCACGTGATCAGCGCCTCTCAGTCACGTGATCACCGGATGATAAACACGTGATCAGTGAACGACCAGCCACGTGATCACTGCATGCGCAGTCAGGTGGTCAGTTCCTGATCAGCCACCTGATCAGTGCGTGCACAGTCCCCTGATCAGCGCCTGTCAGTCACTGATCACTGCCTGATAAACACGTGATCAGTGCCCGAACAGCCACGTCATCAGTGCATGTGCAGTCACGTCATCAGTGCATGATAGCCACGTGATCAGTGCGTGTACAGTCCCATGATCAGCGCCTGTCAGTCACTGATCATTGCCTGATAAACACGGGATCAGTGCATGATGAGCCATGTGATCAGTGCCCGATCAGCCACGTCATCAGTGCATGCGCAGTCACGTCATCAGTGCATGATAGCCAAGTGATCCGTGCATGCTCAGTCACGTGATCTGTACTTGATCAGCCACGTGATCAGTGCCTGCAGAGTCACGTGATCAGGGCCTGCTGAGCTGCGTGATTCCTGCCAGCTCATCTGCATGACAATTGACATCTGAGCTGCGTGATTCCTGTCGGCTCATCTGCTTGACAATTGCCATCTGAGCTGCGTGATTCCTGTCGGCTCATCTGCTTGACAATTGCCAGCTGAGCTGCGTGATTCCTGCCTGGTCCCGTGCTTGATTATTGCCAGTTGAGCAGCATGATTCGTCACTGCTGAGCTCCATGCTTATTGCCTGCTGATTGCGTGGTTCGTGTCTGCTCAGCTCTTTGAGTATTGCCTCCTGAGGTCCCTGTTCGGTCGCCACCTGCCGGGGACCAGCCCCAACTGATCCAGGGTATTCGAAGGAGAGATGGCCTAGGCGACTATTTATATGCTAATCAGAGATGTCAAGAATAATAGTATGAGGAGAGCTCAGTAGGAAAATTCGGTGGAGAAAAGAGACTGAGCAGCTTGGTTTACGCGGAAGACCAATCAAACTTCAAGACAAGAAGTTTGCACCACTTACGTAGGCCGCAGGCGCCCTCTCGAATAGCGAAAGGTGCCTCACCCTAGACACCTTCTTGAGTGGGTCTTAGCAGCCCAGGCATAATTAGTAAGCGTGGTGGGTTCCGCGCTCCAGATGGAGACTCAGCTGGAAGTTAAAGGGAAGAATGACAAGGAACTTTATGAATTGGAGCTGTAAGTTAACTCTTTGACAGAGAGAGCGAGATGGTGGTGGGGGACAGACCCCAGTGAAATCAGAGGTGAGAGCACAAAGCAATACAGTAGGCAGACTCTGGTTTTTTCGGGGGGAGATGCTCGAGAATATCCGGGTGGACTCCTGAGGCTCGATCCCGCATTTGCGTATGCCGAGCCTCCTTCCTCATGACCTTTGTCCAGAGTGGAATGCCTCCCCGGCTCCCGGCACATGATCAGAGCATGCTCAGTCACGATATCAGTGCCTGCTCAGCCACGTGATCATTGACGGCACAGTCACGTGATCAGCGCCTCTCAGTCACGTGATCACCGGATGATAAACACGTGATCAGTGAACGACCAGCCACGTGATCACTGCATGCGCAGTCAGGTGGTCAGTTCCTGATCAGCCACCTGATCAGTGTGTGCACAGTCCCCTGATCAGCGCCTGTCAGTCACTGATCACTGCCTGATAAACACGTGATCAGTGCCCGAACAGCCACGTCATCAGTGCATGCGCAGTCACGTGATCAGTGCATGATAGCCACGTGATCAGTGCATGATAGCCACGTGAACAGTGCATGATCAGTCACGTGATCAGTGCATGGTCAGTCACGTTACCAGTACATGGTAGCTACGTGATCATTGCATGGTCAGCCACATGAGTAGTGCATGATCAGCCACGTGATCAGTGCATAATCAGTCACGTGTTCAGTGCATGGTCAGTCACGTGATCAGTGCATATTCATCCACGTGATCAGTGCATGTGGAGTCATGTAGTCAATGCATGATAGCGCAGTAGTCAGTGCACGATCAGTCCCGTGATGAGTGTATGATCAGTGAAGCGATCAGTGCAAGATAGCTTCGTGATCAGTGCATGATCAGTCACATGATCAGTGCATGATCAGCCACGTCATCAGTGCATGATAGCCACGTGAGCAGGGCATACAATTACGTGATCAGTGCATGCGCAATCACGTGATCAGTGCATGAGAGCCACGTGATCAGCGCATGATCATTCACGTGAAAGGTGTGTGATCAGCGACGTGAACAGTGCATGCTCAGTCACGTGATTAGGGCCTGCTGAGCTGCGTGATTACTGTCTGCTCCTCTGCTTGACAATTGCCAGCTGAGCTGCACGATTCCTGCCTGTCATCTCCTTGACAATTGCCACCTGTGCTGCATAATTCCTGCCTGCTCATCTACTTGATTATTGCCAGGTGAGCAGCATGATTTCTCAGAGGTGAGTTCCATGATTATAGCCTGATGACTGATTCCTGCCTACTCAGCTCTTTGTTCATTGCCTGCAGATGCACATGATCAGTGTGTGACACCAAACATGATCAGCACATGATCAGTCACATGATCAATGCATGATAAGCCAGGTGATCAGTGCATGATCAATTACGTGATCATTGCATGATCAGCCACGTGAGCAGTGCATGATAGCCACGTGATCAGTGCATGATCAGTCACATGATCACTGCATGATCAGTCACTTGTTCAGTGCATGATCAGCCACGTGATCAGTGCATGATAAATTACGTCTTCATTGCATGATCACTCACGGGACCAGTACATGGTAGCTACATGATCATTGCATGTTCAGCCACGTGATCAGTGCATGATCAATTACGTGATCCGTGCATGATCAGTTACGTGAGCAGTGTATGATCAGCCATGTGATCAGTGCATGGTCACACACGTGAACAGTTTATGATCAGCCACGTGATCAGTGCATGATATCCAAGTGATCAGTGCATGATCAATCACGTGATCAGTGTATGATCAGCCAGGTGAACAGTGCATGCTCAGTCACGTGATCAGGGTCTGCTGAGCTGCGTGATTCCTGCCGGCTCATCTGCATGACAATTGCCATCTGAGCTGCGTGATTCCTGTCGGCTCATCTGCTTGACAATTGTCAGCTGAGCTGCGTGATTCCTGCCTGGTCACATGCTTGATTATTGCCAGTTGAGGAGCATGATTCGTCACTGCTGAGCTCCATGCTTATTGCCTGCTGATTGCGTGGTTCGTGTCTGCTCAGATCTTTGAGTATTGCCTCCTGAGGTCCCTGTTCGGTCGCCACCTGCCGGGGACCAGCCCCAACTGATCCAGGGTATTCGAAGGAGAGATGGCCTAGGCGACTATTTATATGCTAATCAGAGATGTCAAGAATAATAGTATGAGGAGAGGTCAGTAGGAAAATTTGGTAGAGAAAAGAGACTGAGTAGCTTGGTTTACGCGGAAGACCAATCAAACTTCAAGACAAGAAGTTTGCCCCACTTACGTAGGCCGCAGGTGCCCTCTCAAATAGCGAAAGGTGCCTCACACTAGACACCTTCTCGAGTGGGTCTTAGCAGCCCAGGCATAATTAGTAAACGTGGTGGGTTCCGCGCTCCAGATGGAGACTCAGCTGGAAGTTAAAGGGAAGAATGACAAGGAACTTTATGAATTGGAGCTGTAAGTTAACACTTTGACAGAGAGAGCGAGATGGTGGTGCGGGACAGCCCCCAGTGAAATCAGAGGTGAGAGCACAAAGCAATACAGTAGGCAGACTCCGGTTTTTTGGGGGGGGGAGATGCTCGAGAATATCCGGGTGGACTCCTGAGGCTCGATCCCGCATTTGCGTATGCCGAGCCTCCTTCCTCATGACCTTTGTCCAGAGTGGAATGCCTCCCCGGCTCCCGGCACATGATCAGTGCATGCTCAGTCACGATATCAGTGCCTGCTCAGCCACGTGATCACTGACGGCACAGTCACGTGATCAGCGCCTCTCAGTCACGTGATCACCGTAGGATAAACACGTGATCAGTGAACGACCAGCCACGTGATCACTGCATGCGCAGTCAGGTGGTCAGTTCCTGATCAGCCACCTGATCAGTGCGTGCACAGTCCCCTGATCAGCGCCTGTCAGTCACTGATCACTGCCTGATAAACACGTGATCAGTGCCCGAACAGCCACGTCATCAGTGCATGTGCAGTAACGTGATCAGTGCATGATAGCCACGTGATCAGTGCGTGCACAGGCCCATGATCAGCGCCTGTCAGTCACTGATCATTGCCTGATAAACACGTGATCAGTGCATGATGAGCCATGTGATCAGTGCCCGATCAGCCACGTCATCAGTGCATGCGCAGTCACGTCATCAGTGCATGATAGCCACGTGATCAGTGCATGCTCAGTCACGTGATCTGGACTTGATCAGCCACGTGATCAGTGCCTGCAGAGTCACGTGATCAGGGCCTGCTGAGCTGCTTGATTCCTGTCGGCTCATCTGCTTGACAATTGCCAGCTGAGCTGCGTGATTCCTGCCTGGTCACGTGCTTGATTATTGCCAGTTGAGCAGCGTGATTCGTCACTGCTGAGCTCCATGCTTATTGCCTGCTGATTGCGTGGTTCGTGTCTGCTCAGCTCTTTGAGTATTGCCTCCTGAGGTCCCTGTTCGGTCGCCACCTGCCGGGGACCAGCCCCAACTGATCCAGGGTATTCGAAGGAGAGATGGCCTAGGCGACTATTTATATGCTAATCAGAGATGTCAAGAATGATAGTATGAGGAGAGCTCAGTAGGAAATTTCGGTGGAGAAAAGAGACTGAGTAGCTTGGTTTACGCGGAAGACCAATCAAACTTCAAGACAAGAAGTTTGCACCACTTACGTAGGCCGCAGGCACCCTCTCGAATAGCGAAAGGTGCCTCACCCTAGACACCTTCTCGAGTGGGTCTTAGCAGCCCAGGCATAATTAGTAAGCGTGGTGGGTTCCGCGCTCCAGATGGAGACTCAGCTGGAAGTTAAAGGGAAGAATGACAAGGAACTTTATGAATTGGAGCTGTAAGTTAACTCTTTGACAGAGAGAGCGAGATGGTGGTGGGGGACAGCCCCCAGTGAAATCAGAGGTGAGAGCACAAAGCAATACAGTAGGCAGACTCTGGTTTTTTTCGGGGGAGATTCTCGAGAATATCCGGGTGGACTCCTGAGGCTCGATCCCGCATTTGCGTATGCCGAGCCTCCTTCCTCATGACCTTTGTCCAGAGTGGAATGCCTCCCCGGCTCCCGGCACATGATCAGTGCATGCTCAGTCATGATATCAGTGCCTGCTCAGCCACGTGATCAGTGACGGCACATTCACGTGATCAGCGCCTCTCAGTCACCTGATCACCGTATGATAAACACGTGATCAGTGAACGACCAGCCACGTGATCACTGCATGCACAGTCAGGTGGTCAGTTTCTGATCAGCCACCTGATCAGTGCGTGCACAGTCCCCTGATCAGCGCCTGTCAGTCACTGATCACTGCCTGATAAACACGTGATCAGTGCCCGAACAGCCACGTCATCAGTGCATGCGCAGTCACGTGATCAGTGCATGATAGCCACGTGAACAGTGCGTGCACAGTCCCATGATCAGCGCCTGTCAGTCACTGATCGTTGCCTGATAAACACGTGATCAGTGCATGAGAGCCACGTGATCAGTGCATGATCAGTCACGTGATAGTTGTGTGATCAGCCACGTGAACAGTGCATGCTCAGTCACGTGATTAGGGCCTGCTGAGCTGCGTGATTTCTGTCTGCTCATCTGCTTGACAATTGCCAGCTGAGCTGCACGATTCCTGCCTGTCATCTCCTTGACAATTGCCACCTGTGCTGCGTAATTCATGCCTGCTCATCTACTTGATTATTGCCAGCTGAGCAGCATGATTTCTCAGAGCTTAGTTCCATGATTATTGCCTGGTGACTGATTCCTGCCTGCTCATCTCTTTGTTTATTGCTTCCAGAGGCACATGATCAGTGTATGATAGCAAACATGATCAGTGCATGATCAGTCACATGACCAGCGCCATTAAGTCACGTGATCACTACATGATAGTCATGTGATCAGTCCATGCTCAGTCATGGTATCAGTGAATGATCAGCCACGTGATCAGTGCATGATCTGTCACATGATTAGTGTATGATCATCCACGTGATCAGTGCATGGGCAGTCATGTGATCAGTGCATGATATAGACGTGATCAGTGCATGATCAGTCTCGTGGTCAGTGCATGATAGCCACGTGATCAGTGCATGATCAGTCACCTGATGTGTGTATGGTCATTCACGTGTCCTGTACATGTTAGCTACATGATCATTGCATGATCAGCCACATGAGTAATGCATGATAGCCACGTGATCACTGCATGATCAGTCACGTGATCAGTGCATGATCCGTCACATGGTCAGCACCATTAAGTCACGTGATCACTACATGATAGTCATGTGATCAGTCCATGCTCAGTCTCGGTATCAGTGCATGATCAGCCACGTGACCAGTGCATTATAGCCACGTGATCAGTGCATGATCAGCCAGGTGATCAGTGAATGATTGCTACGTGATCAGTTCATGATTAGTCAGCTGATCTGTGCATGACCAGGCAGGTGACCAGTGTATGATCAGCCACGTGAACAGTGCATGATAGCCACGTGATCAGTGCATGCTCAGTCACGTGATCTGGACTTGATCAGCCACGTGATCAGTGCCTGCAGAGTCACGTGATCAGGGCCTGCTGAGCTGCGTGATTCCTGCCGGCTCATCTGCATGACAATTGCCAGCTGAGCTGCGTGATTCCTCTCGGCTCATCTGCTTGACAATTGCCAGCTGAGCTGCGTGATTCCTGCCTGGTCACGTGCTTGATTATTGCCAGTTGAGCAGCATGATTCGTCACTGCTGAGCTCCATGCTTATTGCCTGCTGATTGCGTGGTTCGTGTCTGCTCAGCTCTTTGAGTATTGCCTCCTGAGGTCCCTGTTCGGTCGCCACCTGCCCGGGACCAGCCCCAACTGATCCAGGGTATTCGAAGGAGAGATGGCCTAGGCGACTATTTATATGCTAATCAGAGATGTCAAGAATAATAGTATGAGGAGAGCTCAGTAGGAAAATTCGGTGGAGAAAAGAGACTGAGCAGCTTGGTTTACACGGAAGACCAATCAAACTTCAAGACAAGAAGTTTGCACCACTTACGTAGGCCGCAGGCGCCCTCTCGAATAGCGAAAGGTGCCTCACCCTAGACACCTTCTCGAGTGGTTCTTAGCAGCCCAGGCATAATTAGTAAGCGTGGTGGGTTCCGCGCTCCAGATGGAGACTCAGCTGGAAGTTAAAGGGAAGAATGACAAGGAACTTTATGAATTGGAGCTGTAAGTTAACTCTTTGACAGAGAGAGCGAGATGGTGGTGGGGGACAGCCCCCAGTGAAATCAGAGGTGAGAGCACAAAGCAATACAGTAGGCAGACTCTGGTTTTTTTCGGGGGGAGATGCTTGAGAATATCCGGGTGGACTCCTGAGGCTCGATCCCGCATTTGCGTATGCCGAGCCTCCTTCCTCATGACCTTTGTCCAGAGTGGAATGCCTCCCCGGCTCCCGGCACATGATCAGAGCATGCTCAGTCACGATATCAGTGCCTGCTCAGCCACGTGATCATTGACGGCACAGTCACGTGATCAGCGCCTCTCAGTCACGTGATCACCGGATGATAAACACGTGATCAGTGAACGACCAGCCACGTGATCACTGCATGCGCAGTCAGGTGGTCAGTTCCTGATCAGCCACCTGATCAGTGTGTGCACAGTCCCCTGATCAGCGCCTGTCAGTCACTGATCACTGCCTGATAAACACGTGATCAGTGCCCGAACAGCCACGTCATCAGTGCATGCGCAGTCACGTGATCAGTGCATGATAGCCACGTGATCAGTGCATGATAGCCACGTGAACAGTGCATGATCAGTCACGTGATCAGTGCATGATCAGCCACGTGATCAGTGCATGATGAGGCACGTGATCAGTATGACCAGCCAAGTGATCAGTGCATGATAGCCACGTGATCAGTGCATGATCAGTCACGTGATCAGTGCATGGTCAGTCACGTTACCAGTACATGGTAGCTACGTGATCATTGCATGGTCAGCCACATGAGTAGTGCATGATCAGCCACGTGATCAGTGCATAATCAGTCACGTGTTCAGTGCATGGTCAGTCACGTGATCAGTGCATATTCATCCAAGTGATCAGTGCATGTGGAGTCATGTAGTCAATGCATGATAGCGCCGTAGTCAGTGCACGATCAGTCCCGTGATGAGTGTATGATCAGTGAAGCGATCAGTGCAAGATAGCTTCGTGATCAGTGCATGATCAGTCACATGATCAGTGCATGATCAGCCACGTCATCAGTGCATGATAGCCACGTGAGCAGGGCATACAATTACGTGATCAGTGCATGCGCAATCACGTGATCAGTGCATGAGAGCCACGTGATCAGCGCATGATCATTCACGTGAAAGGTGTGTGATCAGCGACGTGAACAGTGCATGCTCAGTCACGTGATTAGGGCCTGCTGAGCTGCGTGATTACTGTCTGCTCCTCTGCTTGACAATTGCCAGCTGAGCTGCACGATTCCTGCCTGTCATCTCCTTGACAATTGCCACCTGTGCTGCATAATTCCTGCCTGCTCATCTACTTGATTATTGCCAGGTGAGCAGCATGATTTCTCAGAGGTGAGTTCCATGATTATAGCCTGATGACTGATTCCTGCCTACTCAGCTCTTTGTTCATTGCCTGCAGATGCACATGATCAGTGTGTGACACCAAACATGATCAGCACATGATCAGTCACATGATCAATGCATGATAAGCCAGGTGATCAGTGCATGATCAATTACGTGATCATTGCATGATCAGCCACGTGAGCAGTGCATGATAGCCACATGATCAGTGCATGATCAGTCACATGATCACTGCATGATCAGTCACTTGTTCAGTGCATGATCAGCCACGTGATCAGTGCATGATAAATTACGTCTTCATTGCATGATCACTCACGGGACCAGTACATGGTAGCTACATGATCATTGCATGTTCAGCCACGTGATCAGTGCATGATCAATTACGTGATCAGTGCATGATCAGTTACGTGAGCAGTGTATGATCAGCCATGTGATCAGTGCATGGTCACACACGTGAACAGTTTATGATCAGCCACGTGATCAGTGCATGATATCCAAGTGATCAGTGCATGATCAATCACGTGATCAGTGTATGATCAGCCAGGTGAACAGTGCATGCTCAGTCACGTGATCAGGGTCTGCTGAGCTGCGTGATTCCTGCCGGCTCATCTGGATGACAATTGCCATCTGAGCTGCGTGAATCCTGTCGGCTCATCTGCTTGACAATTGTCAGCTGAGCTGCGTGATTCCTGCCTGGTCACATGCTTGATTATTGCCAGTTGAGGAGCATGATTCGTCACTGCTGAGCTCCATGCTTATTGCCTGCTGATTGCGTGGTTCGTGTCTGCTCAGATCTTTGAGTATTGCCTCCTGAGGTCCCTGTTCGGTCGCCACCTGCCGGGGACCAGCCCCAACTGATCCAGGGTATTCGAAGGAGAGATGGCCTAGGCGACTATTTATATGCTAATCAGAGATGTCAAGAATAATAGTATGAGGAGAGGTCAGTAGGAAAATTTGGTAGAGAAAAGAGACTGAGTAGCTTGGTTTACGCGGAAGACCAATCAAACTTCAAGACAAGAAGTTTGCACCACTTACGTAGGCCGCAGGTGCCCTCTCAAATAGCGAAAGGTGCCTCACACTAGACACCTTCTCGAGTGGGTCTTAGCAGCCCAGGCATAATTAGTAAACGTGGTGGGTTCCGCGCTCCAGATGGAGACTCAGCTGGAAGTTAAAGGGAAGAATGACAAGGAACTTTATGAATTGGAGCTGTAAGTTAACACTTTGACAGAGAGAGCGAGATGGTGGTGCGGGACAGCCCCCAGTGAAATCAGAGGTGAGAGCACAAAGCAATACAGTAGGCAGACTCCGGTTTTTTGGGGGGGAGATGCTCGAGAATATCCGGGTGGACTCCTGAGGCTTGATCCCGCATTTGCGTATGCCGAGCCTCCTTCCTCATGACCTTTGTCCAGAGTGGAATGCCTCCCCGGCTCCCGGCACATGATCAGTGCATGCTCAGTCACGATATCAGTGCCTGCTCAGCCACGTGATCACTGACGGCACAGTCACGTGATCAGCGCCTCTCAGTCACGTGATCACCGTAGGATAAACACGTGATCAGTGAACGACCAGCCACGTGATCACTGCATGCGCAGTCAGGTGGTCAGTTCCTGATCAGCCACCTGATCAGTGCGTGCACAGTCCCCTGATCAGCGCCTGTCAGTCACTGATCACTGCCTGATAAACACGTGATCAGTGCCCGAACAGCCACGTCATCAGTGCATGTGCAGTAACGTGATCAGTGCATGATAGCCACGTGATCAGTGCGTGCACAGGCCCATGATCAGCGCCTGTCAGTCACTGATCATTGCCTGATAAACACGTGATCAGTGCATGATGAGCCATGTGATCAGTGCCCGATCAGCCACGTCATCAGTGCATGCGCAGTCACGTCATCAGTGCATGATAGCCACGTGATCAGTGCATGCTCAGTCACGTGATCTGGACTTGATCAGCCACGTGATCAGTGCCTGCAGAGTCACGTGATCAGGGCCTGCTGAGCTGCTTGATTCCTGTCGGCTCATCTGCTTGACAATTGCCAGCTGAGCTGCGTGATTCCTGCCTGGTCACGTGCTTGATTATTGCCAGTTGAGCAGCGTGATTCGTCACTGCTGAGCTCCATGCTTATTGCCTGCTGATTGCGTGGTTCGTGTCTGCTCAGCTCTTTGAGTATTGCCTCCTGAGGTCCCTGTTCGGTCGCCACCTGCCGGGGACCAGCCCCAACTGATCCAGGGTATTCGAAGGAGAGATGGCCTAGGCGACTCTTTATATGCTAATCAGAGATGTCAAGAATAATAGTATGAGGAGAGCTCAGTAGGAAAATTCGGTGGAGAAAAGAGACTGAGGAGCTTGGTTTACGCGGAAGACCAATCAAACTTCAAGACAAGAAGTTTGCACCACTTACGTAGGCCGCAGGCACCCTCTCGAATAGCGAAAGGTGCCTCACCCTAGACACCTTCTCGAGTGGGTCTTAGCAGCCCAGGCATAATTAGTAAGCGTGGTGGGTTCCGCGCTCCAGATGGAGACTCAGCTGGAAGTTAAAGGGAAGAATGACAAGGAACTTTATGAATTGGAGCTGTAAGTTAACTCTTTGACAGAGAGAGCGAGATGGTGGTGGGGGACAGCCCCCAGTGAAATCAGAGGTGAGAGCACAAAGCAATACAGTAGGCAGACTCTGGTTTTTTTCGGGGGAGATTCTCGAGAATATCCGGGTGGACTCCTGAGGCTCGATCCCGCATTTGCGTATGCCGAGCCTCCTTCCTCATGACCTTTGTCCAGAGTGGAATGCCTCCCCGGCTCCCGGCACATGATCAGTGCATGCTCAGTCATGATATCAGTGCCTGCTCAGCCACGTGATCAGTGACGGCACATTCACGTGATCAGCGCCTCTCAGTCACCTGATCACCGTATGATAAACACGTGATCAGTGAACGACCAGCCACGTGATCACTGCATGCACAGTCAGGTGGTCAGTTTCTGATCAGCCACCTGATCAGTGCGTGCACAGTCCCCTGATCAGCGCCTGTCAGTCACTGATCACTGCCTGATAAACACGTGATCAGTGCCCGAACAGCCACGTCATCAGTGCATGCGCAGTCACGTGATCAGTGCATGATAGCCACGTGAACAGTGCGTGCACAGTCCCATGATCAGCGCCTGTCAGTCACTGATCGTTGCCTGATAAACACGTGATCAGTGCATGAGAGCCACGTGATCAGTGCATGATCAGTCACGTGATAGTTGTGTGATCAGCCACGTGAACAGTGCATGCTCAGTCACGTGATTAGGGCCTGCTGAGCTGCGTGATTTCTGTCTGCTCATCTGCTTGACAATTGCCAGCTGAGCTGCACGATTCCTGCCTGTCATCTCCTTGACAATTGCCACCTGTGCTGCGTAATTCCTGCCTGCTCATCTACTTGATTATTGCCAGCTGAGCAGCATGATTTCTCAGAGCTTAGTTCCATGATTATTGCCTGGTGACTGATTCCTGCCTGCTCAGCTCTTTGTTTATTGCTTCCAGAGGCACATGATCAGTGTATGATAGCAAACATGATCAGTGCATGATCAGTCACATGACCAGCGCCATTAAGTCACGTGATCACTACATGATAGTCATGTGATCAGTCCATGCTCAGTCATGGTATCAGTGAATGATCAGCCACGTGATCAGTGCATGATCTGTCACATGATTAGTGTATGATCATCCACGTGATCAGTGCATGGGCAGTCATGTGATCAGTGCATGATATAGACGTGATCAGTGCATGATCAGTCTCGTGGTCAGTGCATGATAGCCACGTGATCAGTGCATGATCAGTCACCTGATGTGTGTATGGTCATTCACGTGTCCTGTACATGGTAGCTACATGATCATTGCATGATCAGCCACATGAGTAATGCATGATAGCCACGTGATCACTGCATGATCAGTCACGTGATCAGTGCATGATCAGTCACATGGTCAGCACCATTAAGTCACGTGATCACTACATGATAGTCATGTGATCAGTCCATGCTCAGTCTCGGTATCAGTGCATGATCAGCCACGTGACCAGTGCATTATAGCCACGTGATCAGTGCATGATCAGCCAGGTGATCAGTGAATGATTGCTACGTGATCAGTTCATGATTAGTCAGCTGATCTGTGCATGACCAGGCAGGTGACCAGTGTATGATCAGCCACGTGAACAGTGCATGATAGCCACGTGATCAGTGCATGCTCAGTCACGTGATCTGGACTTGATCAGCCACGTGATCAGTGCCTGCAGAGTCACGTGATCAGGGCCTGCTGAGCTGCGTGATTCCTGCCGGCTCATCTGCATGACAATTGCCAGCTGAGCTGCGTGATTCCTCTCGGCTCATCTGCTTGACAATTGCCAGCTGAGCTGCGTGATTCCTGCCTGGTCACGTGCTTGATTATTGCCAGGTGAGCAGCATGATTCGTCACTGCTGAGCTCCATGCTTATTGCCTGCTGATTGCGTGGTTCGTGTCTGCTCAGCTCTTTGAGTATTGCCTCCTGACGTCCCTGTTCGGTCGCCACCTGCCCGGGACCAGCCCCAACTGATCCAGGGTATTCGAAGGAGAGATGGCCTAGGCGACTATTTATATGCTAATCAGAGATGTCAAGAATAATAGTATGAGGAGAGCTCAGTAGGAAAATTCGGTGGAGAAAAGAGACTGAGCAGCTTGGTTTACACGGAAGACCAATCAAACTTCAAGACAAGAAGTTTGCACCACTTACGTAGGCCGCAGGCGCCCTCTCGAATAGCGAAAGGTGCCTCACCCTAGACACCTTCTCGAGTGGGTCTTAGCAGCCCAGGCATAATTAGTAAGCGTGGTGGGTTCCGCGCTCCAGATGGAGACTCAGCTGGAAGTTAAAGGGAAGAATGACAAGGAACTTTATGAATTGGAGCTGTAAGTTAACTCTTTGACAGAGAGAGCGAGATGGTGGTGGGGGACAGCCCCCAGTGAAATCAGAGGTGAGAGCACAAAGCAATACAGTAGGCAGACTCCGGTTTTTGGGGGGGGAGATGCTCGAGAATATCCGGGTGGACTCCTGAGGCTCGATCCCGCATTTGCGTATGCCGAGCCTCCTTCCTCATGACCTTTGTCCAGAGTGGAATGCCTCCCCGGCTCCCGGCACATGATCAGTGCATGCTCAGTCACGATATTAATTCCATGCTCACCCACGTGATCACTGACGGCACAGTCACGTGATCAGCGCCTCTCAGTCACGTGATCACCGTAGGATAAACACGTGATCAGTGAACGACCAGCCACGTGATCACTGCATGCGCAGTCAGGTGGTCAGTTCCTGTTCAGCCACCTGATCAGTGCGTGCACAGTCCCCTGATCAGCGCCTGTCAGTCACTGATCACTGCCTGATAAACACGTGATCAGTGCCCGAACAGCCACGTCATCAGTGCATGTGCAGTAACGTGATCAGTGCATGATAGCCACGTGATCAGTGCGTGCACAGTCCCATGATCAGCGACTGTCAGTCACTGATCATTGCCTGATAAACACGTGATCAGTGCATGATGAGCCATGTGATCAGTGCCCGATCAGCCACGTCATCAGTGCATGCGCAGTCACGTCATCAGTGCATGATAGCCACGTGATCAGTGCATGCTCAGTCACGTGATCTGGACTTGATCAGCCACGTGATCAGTGCCTGCAGAGTCACGTGATCAGGGCCTGCTGAGCTGCGTGATTCCTGCTGGCTCATCTGCTTGACAATTGCCAGCTGAGCTGCGTGATTCCTGCCTGGTCACGTGCTTGATTATTGCCAGTTGAGCAGCGTGATTCGTCACTGCTGAGCTCCATGCTTATTGCCTGCTGATTGCGTGGTTCGTGTCTGCTCAGCTCTTTGAGTATTGCCTCCTGAGGTCCCTGTTCGGTCGCCACCTGCCGGGGACCAGCCCCAACTGATCCAGGGTATTCGAAGGAGAGATGGCCTAGGCGACTATTTATATGCTAATCAGAGATGTCAAGAATGATAGTATGAGGAGAGCTCAGTAGGAAATTTCGGTGGAGAAAAGAGACTGAGTAGCTTGGTTTACGCGGAAGACCAATCAAACTTCAAGACAAGAAGTTTGCACCACTTACGTAGGCCGCAGGCGCCCTCTCGAATAGCGAAAGGTGCCTCACCCTAGACACCTTCTCGAGTGGGTCTTAGCAGCCCAGGCATAATTAGTAAGCGTGGTGGGTTCCGCGCTCCAGATGGAGACTCAGCTGGAAGTTAAAGGGAAGAATGACAAGGAACTTTATGAATTGGAGCTGTAAGGTAACTCTTTGACAGAGAGAGCGAGATGGTGGTGGGGGACAGCCCCCAGTGAAATCAGAGGTGAGAGCACAAAGCAATACAGTAGGCAGACTCTGGTTTTTTTCGGGGGAGATGCTCGAGAATATCCGGGTGGACTCCTGAGGCTCGATCCCGCATTTGCGTATGACGAGCCTCCTTCCTCATGACCTTTGTCCAGAGTGGAATGCCTCCCCGGCTCCCGGCACATGATCAGAGCATGCTCAGTCACGATATCAGTGCCTGCTCAGCCACGTGATCACTGACGGCACAGTCACGTGATCAGCGCCTCTCAGTCACGTGATCACCTGATGATAAACACGTGATCAGTGAACGACCAGCCACGTGATCACTGCATGCGCAGTCAGGTGGTCAGTTCCTGATCGGCCACCTGATCAGTGTGTGCACAGTCCCCTGATCAGCGCCTGTCAGTCACTGATCACTGCCTGATAAACACGTGATCAGTGCCCGAACAGCCACGTCATCAGTGCATGCGCAGTCACGTGATCAGTGCATGATAGCCACGTGATCAGTGCATGATAGCCACGTGAACAGTGCATGATCAGTCACGTGATCAGTGCATGATCAGCCACGTGATCAGTGCATGATGAGGCACGTGATCAGTATGACCAGCCAAGTGATCAGTGCATGATAGCCACGTGATCAGTGCATGATCAGTCACGTGATCAGTGCATGGTCAGTCACGTTACCAGTACATGGTAGCTACGTGATCATTGCATGGTCAGCCACATGAGTAGTGCATGATCAGCCACGTGATCAGTGCATAATCAGTCACGTGTTCAGTGCATGGTCAGTCACGTGATCAGTGCATATTCATCCACGTGATCAGTGCATGTGGAGTCATGTAGTCAATGCATGATAGCGCCGTAGTCAGTGCACGATCAGTCCCGTGATGAGTGTATGATCAGTGAAGCGATCAGTGCAAGATAGCTTCGTGATCAGTGCATGATCAGTCACATGATCAGTGCATGATCAGCCACGTCATCAGTGCATGATAGCCACGTGAGCAGGGCATACAATTACGTGATCAGTGCATGCGCAATCACGTGATCAGTGCATGAGAGCCACGTGATCAGCGCATGATCATTCACGTGAAAGGTGTGTGATCAGCGACGTGAACAGTGCATGCTCAGTCACGTGATTAGGGCCTGCTGAGCTGCGTGATTACTGTCTGCTCCTCTGCTTGACAATTGCCAGCTGAGCTGCACGATTCCTGCCTGTCATCTCTTTGACAATTGCCACCTGTGCTGCATAATTCCTGCCTGCTCATCTACTTGATTATTGCCAGGTGAGCAGCATGATTTCTCAGAGGTGAGTTCCATGATTATAGCCTGATGACTGATTCCTGCCTACTCAGCTCTTTGTTCATTGCCTGCAGATGCACATGATCAGTGTGTGACACCAAACATGATCAGCACATGATCAGTCACATGATCAATGCATGATAAGCCAGGTGATCAGTGCATGATCAATTACGTGATCATTGCATGATCAGCCACGTGAGCAGTGCATGATAGCCACGTGATCAGTGCATGATCAGTCACATGATCACTGCATGATCAGTCACTTGTTCAGTGCATGATCAGCCACGTGATCAGTGCATGATAAATTACGTCTTCAGTGCATGATCACTCACGGGACCAGTACATGGTAGCTACATGATCATTGCATGTTCAGCCACGTGATCAGTGCATGATCAATTACGTGATCAGTGCATGATCAGTTACGTGAGCAGTGTATGATCAGCCATGTGATTAGTGCATGGTCACACACGTGAACAGTTTATGATCAGCCACGTGATCAGTGCATGATATCCAAGTGATCAGTGCATGATCAATCACGTGATCAGTGTATGATCAGCCAGGTGAACAGTGCATGCTCAGTCACGTGATCAGGGTCTGCTGAGCTGCGTGATTCCTGCCGGCTCATCTGCATGACAATTGCCATCTGAGCTGCGTGAATCCTGTCGGCTCATCTGCTTGACAATTGTCAGCTGAGCTGCGTGATTCCTGCCTGGTCACATGCTTGATTATTGCCAGTTGAGGAGCATGATTCGTCACTGCTGAGCTCCATGCTTATTGCCTGCTGATTGCGTGGTTCGTGTCTGCTCAGATCTTTGAGTATTGCCTCCTGAGGTCCCTGTTCGGTCGCCACCTGCCGGGGACCAGCCCCAACTGATCCAGGGTATTCGAAGGAGAGATGGCCTAGGCGACTATTTATATGCTAATCAGAGATGTCAAGAATAATAGTATGAGGAGAGGTCAGTAGGAAAATTTGGTAGAGAAAAGAGACTGAGTAGCTTGGTTTACGCGGAAGACCAATCAAACTTCAAGACAAGAAGTTTGCACCACTTACGTAGGCCGCAGGTGCCCTCTCAAATAGCGAAAGGTGCCTCACACTAGACACCTTCTCGAGTGGGTCTTAGCAGCCCAGGCATAATTAGTAAACGTGGTGGGTTCCGCGCTCCAGATGGAGACTCAGCTGGAAGTTAAAGGGAAGAATGACAAGGAACTTTATGAATTGGAGCTGTAAGTTAACTCTTTGACAGAGAGAGCGAGATGGTGGTGGGGGACAGACCCCAGTGAAATCAGAGGTGAGAGCACAAAGCAATACAGTAGGCAGACTCCGGTTTTTTGGGGGGAGATGCTCGAGAATATACGGGTGTATTCCTGAGGCTCGATCCCGCATTTGCGTATGCTGAGCCTCCTTCCTCATGACCTTTGTCCAGAGCGGAATGCCTCCCCGGCTCCCGGCACATGATCAGTGCATGCTCAGTCACGATATCAGTGCCTGCTCACCCACGTGATCACTGACGGCACAGTCACGTGATCAGCGCCTCTCAGTCACGTGATCACCGGATGATAAACACGTGATCAGTGAACGACCAGCCACGTGATCACTGCATGCACAGTCAGGTGGTCAGTTCCTGATCAGCCACCTGATCAGTGCGTGCACAGTCCCCTGATCAGCGCCTGTCAGTCACTGATCACTACCTGATAAACACGTGATCAGTGCCCGAACAGCCACGTCATCAGTGCCCGAACAGCCACGTCATCAGTGCATGATAGCCACGTGATCAGTGCATGCACAGTCCCATGATCAGCGCCTGTCAGTCACTGATCATTGCCTGATAAACACGTGATCAGTGCATGATGAGCCATGTGATCAGTGCCCGATCAGCCACGTCATCAGTGCATGCGCAGTCACGTCATCAGTGCATGATAGCCACGTGATCAGTGCATGCTCAGTCACGTGATCTGGACTTGATCAGCCACGTGATCAGTACCGGCAGAGTCACGTGATCAGGGTCTGCTGAGCTGCGTGATTCCTGCCGGCTCATCTGCATGACAATTGCCATCTGAGCTGCGTGATTCCTGTCGGCTCATCTGCTTGACAATTGTCAGCTGAGCTGCGTGATTCCTGCCTGGTCACATGCTTGATTATTGCCAGTTGAGGAGCATGATTCGTCACTGCTGAGCTCCTTGCTTATTGCCTGCTGATTGCGTGGTTCGTGTCTGCTCAGATCTTTGAGTATTGCCTCCTGAGGTCCCTGTTCGGTCGCCACCTGCCGGGGACCAGCCCCAACTGATCCAGGGTATTCGAAGGAGAGATGGCCTAGGCGACTATTTATATGCTAATCAGAGATGTCAAGAATAATAGTATGAGGAGAGGTCAGTAGGAAAATTTGGTAGAGAAAAGAGACTGAGTAGCTTGGTTTACGCGGAAGACCAATCAAACTTCAAGACAAGAAGTTTGCACCACTTACGTAGGCCGCAGGTGCCCTCTCAAATAGCGAAAGGTGCCTCACACTAGACACCTTCTCGAGTGGGTCTTAGCAGCCCAGGCATAATTAGTAAACGTGGTGGGTTCCGCGCTCCAGATGGAGACTCAGCTGGAAGTTAAAGGGAAGAATGACAAGGAACTTTATGAATTGGAGCTGTAAGTTAACACTTTGACAGAGAGAGCGAGATGGTGGTGGGGGACAGCCCCCAGTGAAATCAGAGGTGAGAGCACAAAGCAATACAGTAGGCAGACTCCGGTTTTTGGGGGGGGAGATGCTCGAGAATATCCGGGTGGACTCCTGAGGCTCGATCCCGCATTTGCGTATGCCGAGCCTCCTTCCTCATGACCTTTGTCCAGAGTGGAATGCCTCCCCGGCTCCCGGCACATGATCAGTGCATGCTCAGTCACGATATCAGTGCCTGCTCACCCACGTGATCACTGACGGCACAGTCACGTGATCAGCGCCTCTCAGTCACGTGATCACCGGATGATAAACACGTGATCAGTGAACGACCAGCCACGTGATCACTGCATGCGCAGTCAGGTGGTCAGTTCCTGATCAGCCACCTGATCAGTGCGTGCACAGTCCCCTAATCAGCGCCTGTCAGTCACTGATCACTACCTGATAAACACATGATCAGTGCCCGAACAGCCACGTCATCAGTGCATGCGCAGTCACGTCATCAGTGCATGATAGCCACGTGATCAGTGCATGCACAGTCCCATGATCAGCGCCTGTCGGTCACTGATCATTGCCTGATAAACACGTGATCAGTGCATGATGAGCCATGTGATCAGTGCCCGATCAGCCACGTCATCAGTGCATGCGCAGTCACGTCATCAGTGCATGATAGCCAAGTGATCAGTGCATGCTCAGTCACGTGATCTGGACTTGATCAGCCACGTGATCAGTGCCTGCAGAGTCACGTGATCAGGGCCTGCTGAGCTGAGTGATTCCTGCCAGCTCATCTGCATGACAATTGACATCTGAGCTGCGTGATTCCTGTCGGCTCATCTGCTTGACAATTGCCAGCTGAGCTGCGTGATTCCTGTCGGCTCATCTGCTTGACAATTGCCAGCTGAGCTGCGTGATTCCTGCCTGGTCACGTGCTTGATTATTGCCAGTTGAGCAGCATGATTCGTCACTGCTGAGCTCCATGCTTATTGCCTGCTGATTGCGTGGTTCGTGTCTGCTCAGCTCTTTGAGTATCGCCTCCTGAGGTCCCTGTTCGGTCGCCACCTGCCGGGGACCAGCCCCAACTGATCCAGGGTATTCGAAGGAGAGATGGCCTAGGCGACTATTTATATGCTAATCAGAGATGTCAAGAATAATAGTATGAGGAGAGGTCAGTAGGAAAATTTGGTAGAGAAAAGAGACTGAGTAGCTTGGTTTACGCGGAAGACCAATCAAACTTCAAGACAAGAAGTTTGCACCACTTACGTAGGCCGCAGGTGCCCTCTCAAATAGCGAAAGGTGCCTCACACTAGACACCTTCTCGAGTGGGTCTTAGCAGCCCAGGCATAATTAGTAAACGTGGTGGGTTCCGCGCTCCAGATGGAGACTCAGCTGGAAGTTAAAGGGAAGAATGACAAGGAACTTTATGAATTGGAGCTGTAAGTTAACACTTTGACAGAGAGAGCGAGATGGTGGTGGGGGACAGCCCCCAGTGAAATCAGAGGTGAGAGCACAAAGCAATACAGTAGGCAGACTCCGGTTTTTGGGGGGGGAGATGCTCGAGAATATCCGGGTGGACTCCTGAGGCTCGATCCCGCATTTGCGTATGCCGAGCCTCCTTCCTCATGACCTTTGTCCAGAGTGGAATGCCTCCCCGGCTCCCGGCACATGATCAGTGCATGCTCAGTCACGATATCAGTGCCTGCTCACCCACGTGATCACTGACGGCACAGTCACGTGATCAGCGCCTCTCAGTCACGTGATCACCGGATGATAAACACGTGATCAGTGAACGACCAGCCACGTGATCACTGCATGCGCAGTCAGGTGGTCAGTTCCTGATCAGCCACCTGATCAGTGCGTGCACAGTCCCCTAATCAGCGCCTGTCAGTCACTGATCACTACCTGATAAACACATGATCAGTGCCCGAACAGCCACGTCATCAGTGCATGCGCAGTCACGTCATCAGTGCATGATAGCCACGTGATCAGTGCATGCACAGTCCCATGATCAGCGCCTGTCGGTCACTGATCATTGCCTGATAAACACGTGATCAGTGCATGATGAGCCATGTGATCAGTGCCCGATCAGCCACGTCATCAGTGCATGCGCAGTCACGTCATCAGTGCATGATAGCCAAGTGATCAGTGCATGCTCAGTCACGTGATCTGGACTTGATCAGCCACGTGATCAGTGCCTGCAGAGTCACGTGATCAGGGCCTGCTGAGCTGAGTGATTCCTGCCAGCTCATCTGCATGACAATTGACATCTGAGCTGCGTGATTCCTGTCGGCTCATCTGCTTGACAATTGCCAGCTGAGCTGCGTGATTCCTGTCGGCTCATCTGCTTGACAATTGCCAGCTGAGCTGCGTGATTCCTGCCTGGTCACGTGCTTGATTATTGCCAGTTGAGCAGCATGATTCGTCACTGCTGAGCTCCATGCTTATTGCCTGCTGATTGCGTGGTTCGTGTCTGCTCAGCTCTTTGAGTATCGCCTCCTGAGGTCCCTGTTCGGTCGCCACCTGCCGGGGACCAGCCCCAACTGATCCAGGGTATTCGAAGGAGAGATGGCCTAGGCGACTCTTTATATGCTAATCGGAGATGTCAAGAATAATAGTATGAGGAGAGATCAGTAGGAAAATTCGGTGGAGAAAAGAGACTGAGTAGCTTGGTTTACGCGGAAGACCAATCAAACTTCAAGACAAGAAGTTTGCACCACGTACGTAGGCCGCAGGTGCCCTCTCGAATAGCGAAAGGTGCCTCACACTAGAAACCTTCTCGAGTGGGTCTTAGCAGCCCAGGCATAATTAGTAAGCGTGGTGGGTTCCGCGCTCCAGATGGAGACTCAGCTGGAAGTTAAAGGGAAGAATGACAAGGAACTTTATGAATTGGAGCTGTAAGTTAACTCTTTGACAGAGAGAGCGAGATGGTGGTGGGGGACAGACCCCAGTGAAATCAGAGGTGAGAGCACAAAGCAATACAGTAGGCAGACTCTGGTTTTTTTGGGGGGGAGATGCTCGAGAATATCCGGGTGGACTCCTGAGGCTCGATCCCGCATTTGCGTATGCCGAGCCTCCTTCCTCATGACCTTTGTCCAGAGTGGAATGCCTCCCCGGCTCCCGGCACATGATCAGTGCATGCTCAGTCACGATATCAGTGCCTGCTCAGCCACGTGATCACTGACGGCACAGTCACGTGATCAACGCCTCTCAGTCACTTGATTACCGTATGATAAACACGTGATCAGTGAACGACCAGCCTCGTGATCACTGCATGCGCAGTCAGGTGGTCAGTTCCTGATCAGCCACCTGATCAGTGCGTGCACAGTCCCCTGATCAGCGCCTGTCAGTCACTGATCACTGCCTGATAAACACGTGATCAGTGCCCGAACAGCCACGTCATCAGTGCATGCGCAGTCACGTGATCAGTGCATGATAGCCACGTGATCAGTGCGTGCACAGTCCCATGATCAGCGCCTGTCAGTCACTGATCATTGCCTGATAAACACGTGATCAGTGCATGATGAGCCATGTGATCAGTGCCCGATCAGCCACGTCATCAGTGCATGCGCAGTCACGTCATCAGTGCATGATAGCCACGTGATCAGTGCATGCTCAGTCACGTGATCTGGACTGGATCAGCCACGTGATCAGTGCCTGCAGAGTCACGTGATCAGGGCCTGCTGAGCTGCGTGATTCCTGCCGGCTCATCTGCGTGACAATTGCCAGCTGAGCTGCGTGATTCCTGCCTGGTCACCTGCTTGATTATTGCCAGCTGAGCAGCATGATTCGTCACTGCTGAGCTCCATGCTTATTGCCTGCTGATTGCGTGGTTCGTGTCTGCTCAGCTCTTTGAGTATTGCTTCCTGAGGTCCTTGTTCGGTCGCCACCTGCCGGGGACCAGCCCCAACTGATCCAGGGTATTCGAAGGAGAGATGGCCTAGGTGACTCTTTATATGCTAATCGGAGATGTCAAGAATAATAGTATGAGGAGAGCTCAGTAGGAAAATTCGGTGGAGAAAAGAGACTGAGTAGCTTGGTTTACGCGGAAGACCAATCAAACTTCAAGACAAAAAGTTTGCACCACGTACGTAGGCCGCAGGTGACCTCTCGAATAGCGAAAGGTGCCTCACCCTAGACACCTTCTCGAGTGGGTCTTAGCAGCCCAGGCATAATTAGTAAGCGTGGTGGGTTCCGCGCTCCAGATGGAGACTCAGCTGGAAGTTAAAGGGAAGAATGACAAGGAACTTTATGAATTGGAGCTGTAAGTTAACTCTTTGACAGAGAGAGCGAGATGGTGGTGGGGGACAGCCCCAGTGAAATCAGAGGTGAGAGCACAAAGCAATACAGTAGGCAGACTCCGGTTTTTTTTGGGGGAGATGCTCGAGAATATCCGGGTGGACTCCTGAGGCTCGATCCCGCATTTGCGTATGACGAGCCTCCTTCCTCATGACCTTTGTCCAGAGTGGAATGCCTCCCGGCTCCCGGCACATGATCAGTGCATGCTCAGTCATGATATCAGTGCCTGCTCAGCCACGTGATCACTGACGGCACAGTCACGTGATCAGCGCCTCTCAGTCACGTGATCACCGGATGATAAACACGTGATCAGTGAACGACCAGCCACGTGATCACTGCATGCGCAGTCAGGTGGTCAGTTCCTGTTCAGCCACCTGATCAGTGCGTGCACAGTCCCCTGATCAGCGCCTATCAGTCACTGATCACTGCCTGATAAACACGTGATCAGTGCCCGAACAGCCACGTCATCAGTGCATGCGCAGTCACGTGATCAGTGCATGATAGCCACATGATCAGTGCGTGCACAGTCCCATTATCAGCGACTGTCAGTCACTGATCATTGCCTGATAAACACGTGATCAGTGCATGATGAGCCATGTGATCAGTGCCCGATCAGCCACGTCATCAGTGAATGCGCAGTCACGTCATCAGTGCATGATAGCCACGTGATCAGTGCATGCTCAGTCACGTGATCTGGACTTGATCAGCCACGTGATCAGTGCCTGCAGAGTCACGTGATCAGGGCCTGCTGAGCTGCGTGATTCCTGCTGGCTCATCTGCTTGACAATTGCCAGCTGAGCTGCGTGATTCCTGCCTGGTCACGTGCTTGATTATTGCCAGTTGAGCAGCATGATTCGTCACTGCTGAGCTCCATGCTTATTGCCTGCTGATTGCGTGGTTCGTGTCTGCTCAGCTCTTTGAATATTGCCTCCTGAGGTCCCTGTTCGGTCGCCACCTGCCGGGGACCAGCCCCAACTGATCCAGGGTATTCGAAGGAGAGATGGCCTAGGCGACTCTTTATATGCTAATCGGGATGTCAAGAATAATAGTATGAGGAGAGCTCAGTAGGAAAATTCGGTGGAGAAAAGAGACTGAGTAGCTTGGTTTCCGCGGAAGACCAATCAAACTTCAAGACAAGAAGTTTGCACCACGTACGTAGGCCGCAGGTGCCCTCTCGAATAGCGAAAGGTGCCTCACACTAGACACCTTCTCGAGTGGGTCTTAGCAGCCCAGGCATAATTAGGACGCGTGGTGGGTTCCGCGCTCCAGATGGAGACTCAGCTGGAAGTTAAAGGGAAGAATGACAAGGAACTTTATGAATTGGAGCTGTAAGTTAACTCTTTGACAGAGAGAGCGAGATGGTGGTGGGGGACAGCCCCCAGTGAAATCAGAGGTGAGAGCACAAAGCAATACAGTAGGCAGACTCCGGTTTTTTTGGGGGGGAGATGCTCGAGAATATCCGGGTGGACTCCTGAGGCTCGATCCCGCATTTGCGTATGCCGAGCCTCCTTCCTCATGACCTTTGTCCAGAGTGGAATGCCTCCCCGGCTCCCGGCACATGATCAGAGCATGCTCAGTCACGATATCAGTGCCTGCTCAGCCACGTGATCATTGACGGCACAGTCACGTGATCAGCGCCTCTCAGTCACGTGATCACCGGATGATAAACACGTGATCAGTGAACGACCAGCCACGTGATCACTGCATGCGCAGTCAGGTGGTCAGTTCCTGATCAGCCACCTGATCAGTGTGTGCACAGTCCCCTGATCAGCGCCTGTCAGTCACTGATCACTGCCTGATAAACACGTGATCAGTGCCCGAACAGCCACGTCATCAGTGCATGCGCAGTCACGTGATCAGTGCATGATAGCCACGTGATCAGTGCATGAGGGCCACGTGAACAGTGCATGATCAGTCACGTGATCAGTGCATGATCAGCCACGTGATCAGTGCATGATGAGAAACGTGATCAGTATGACCAGCCAAGTGATCAGTGCATGATAGCCACGTGATCAGTGCATGATCAGTCACGTGATCAGTGCATGGTCAGTCACGTTACCAGTACATGGTAGCTACGTGATCATTGCATGGTCAGCCACATGAATAGTGCATGATCAGCCACGTGATCAGTGCATAATCAGTCACGTGTTCAGTGCATGGTCAGTCACGTGATCAGTGCATGATCATCCACGTGATCAGTGCATGTGGAGTCATGTAGTCAATGCATGATAGCGCCGTAGTCAGTGCACGATCAGTCCCGTGATGAGTGTATGATCAGTGAAGCGATCAGTGCAAGATAGCTTCGTGATCAGTGCATGATCAGTCACATGATCAGTGCATGATCAGCCACGTCATCAGTGCATGATAGCCACGTGAACAGGGCATACAATTACGTGATCAGTGCATGCGCAATCACGTGATCAGTGCATGAGAGCCACGTGATCAGTGCATGATCATTCACGTGAAAGGTGTGTGATCAGCGACGTGAACAGTGCATGCTCAGTCACGTGATCAGGGCCTGCTGAGCTGCGTGATTACTGTCTGCTCCTCTGCTTGACAATTGCCAGCTGAGCTGCACGATTCCTGCCTGTCATCTCCTTGACAATTGCCACCTGTGCTGCATAATTCCTGCCTGCTCATCTACTTGATTATTGCCAGGTGAGCAGCATGATTTCTCAGAGGTGAGTTCCATGATTATAGCCTGATGACTGATTCCTGCCTACTCAGCTCTTTGTTCATTGCCTGCAGATGCACATGATCAGTGTGTGACACCAAACATGATCAGCACATGATCAGTCACATGATCAATGCATGATAAGCCAGGTGATCAGTGCATGATCAATTACGTGATCATTGCATGATCAGCCACGTGAGCAGTGCATGATAGCCACGTGATCAGTGCATGATCAGTCACATGATCACTGCATGATCAGTCACTTGTTCAGTGCATGATCAGCCACGTGATCAGTGCATGATAAATTACGTCTTCAGTGCATGATCATTCACGGGACCAGTACATGGTAGCTACATGATCATTGCATGTTCAGCCACGTGATCAGTGCATGATCAATTACGTGATCAGTGCATGATCAGTTACGTGAGCAGTGTATGATCAGCCATGTGATCAGTGCATGGTCACACACGTGAACAGTTTATGATCAGCCACGTGATCAGTGCATGATATCCAAGTGATCAGTGCATGATCAATCACGTGATCAGTGTATGATCAGCCAGGTGAACAGTGCATGCTCAGTCACGTGATCAGGGCCTGCTGAGCTGCGTGATTCCTGTCTGCTCATCAGCTTGGCAATTGCCAGCTGAGCTGCATGATTCCTGCCTGTCATCTGCTTGACAATTGCCAGCTGTGCTGTGTAATTCCTGCCTGCTCAGCTGCTTGATTATTGCCAGCTGAGCAGCATGATACCTCACAGCTGAGTTCCATGATTTTTGCCTGCTGACTGTTTGATTCGTGCTTACTCAGCTCTTTGTTTATTGCCTCCAGAGGCACATGATCTTTGTATGAAAGCAAACATGATCAGCGCATGATCAGTCACATGATCAGCGCCATTAAGTCACGTGATCACTACATGATAGTTATGTGATCAGTCCATGCTCAGTCAGGGTAGCAGTGCATGATCAGCCACGTGATCAGTGCATGATAGACATGTGATCATTGCATGATAGCCACATGTTCATGTACATGATCAGCCAGGTGATCAGTACATGATAGCTAAGTAATCAGTTCATGATTACTCACCTGATCTGTGCATGACGAGGCAGGTGATCAGTGTATGATCAGCCACGTTAACAATGCAATATAGCCACGTGATCAGTGCATGATCAGTCACCTGATGGGTGTATGATCATTTACGTGACCGGTACATGGTAGCTATATGATCAGTGTATGACCAGCCATGTGATAAGTGCATGATAGCCACGTGATCAGGGCATGATCAGCCACGTGATCAGTGCACGATCAGTCACGTGATCAGTGCATGATCAGCCACATGATCAGTGCATGATCAATTACATCATCAGTGCATGATCAGTCACGTGACCAGTACATGGTAGCTGCGTGAACATTGCATGATCAGCCAAGTTAGCAGTGCATGATAGCCACGTGATCAGTGCATGATCAGTCACGTGATCAGTGCATGATTATTCACATGTTCAGTGCATGATCAATTACGTAATCAGTGCATGATCAGTCACGTGACGAGTACATGGTAGCTACGTGATCATTGCATGATCAGCCACGTGATCAGTGCATGATAGCCACTTGATCAGTGCATGATAGCCACGTGATCAGTGCATGATCAGTCATGTGATACGTGTGTGATCAGCCACGTGATCAGTGCATGATAGCCACGTGATCAGTGCATGATCAGTCACGTGATACGTGTGTGATCAGCCACGTGATCAGTGCATGATGAGTCAGGTGATCAGTGGAGGATTAATTACGTGATTAGTGCATGATCAGTCACGTGACCAGTACATGGTTGCTACGTGATCATTGCATGATCAGCCACGTGAGCAGTGCATGATAGCCACGTGATCAGTGCATGATCAGTCAGGTGATCAGTACATGATCAGTCAACTGAACAGTGCGTGCTCATTTACGTGATCTGAGAATGATCAGTCATGTGACCAGTATATGGTAGCTACGTGAACATTGCATGACCAGCCAGGTGAGAAGTGCATGAGAGCCACGTGATGTGTGCATGATCAGTTACGTGAGCAGAGTATGATCAGCCACGTGATCAGTGCATGGGTGCCACGTGATCAGTGCATGATCAGTCACGTGACAGGTGTGTGGTAAACCACGTGAACAGTGCATGTTCAGCCACGTGATCAGTGCATGATATCCACGTGATCAGTGCATGATCAGTTACGTGAACAGTGTATCATCAGCCACGTGAGGAGTGCATGGTCAGACACGTGAAGTGTGTATGATCAAACACGTGATCAGTGCATGATATTCACGTGATCAGTGCATGATGAGTCTCGTAAACAGTGCATGATCAGTCACGTGATCAGTGCAGGTTCAGTCACGTGATCAGTGCATGATCAGTCACGTGACCAGTACATGGTAGCTGCGTGAACATTGCGTGATCAGCCAAGTTAGCAGTGCATGATAGCCACGTGATCAGTGCATGATCAGTCACGTGATCAGTGCATGATTATTCACGTGTTCAGTGCATGATCAATTACGTGATCAGTGCATGATCAGTCACGTGAGCAGTGTATGATCAGCCATGTGATCAGTGCATGGTCAGACACGTGAACAGTGTATGATCAGCCACGTGATCAGTGCATGATATCCAAGTGATCAGTGCATGATCAATCACGTGATCAGTGTATGATCAGCCAGGTGAACAGTGCATGCTCAGTCACGTGATCAGGGCCTACTGAGCTGCGTGATTATTGTCTGCTCATCTGCTTGACAATTGCCAGCTGAAATGCACGATTCCTGCCTGTCATCTGCTTGACAATTGCCAGCTGTGCTGCGTAATTCCTGCCTGCTCAGCTGCTTGATTATTGCCAGCTGAGCAGCATGATTCCTCACAGCTTAGTTCCATGATTATTGCCTGCTGACTGTTTGATTCGTGCCTACTCAGCTCTTTGTTTATTGCTTCCAGAGGCACATGATCAGTGTATGATAGCAAACATGATCAGCGCATGATCAGTCACATTATCAGCGCCATTAAGTCACGTGATCACTACATCATAGTCATGTGATCAGTCCATGCTCAGTCACGGTATCAGTGCATGATCAGCCACGTGATCAGTGCATGATCTGTCACATGATTAGTGTATGATCATCCACGTGATCAGTGCATGGGCAGTCATGTGATCAGTGCATGATTAGACGTGATCAGTGCATGATCAGTCTCGTGGTCAGTGCATGATAGCCACGTGATCAGTGCATGATCAGTCACCTGATGGGTGTATGATCATTCACGTGACCGGTACATGGTAGCTATATGATCAGTGTATGACCAGCCATGTGATAAGTGCATGATAGCCACGTGATCAGGGCATGATCAGCCACGTGATCAGTGCATGATCAGTCACGTGATCAGTGCATGATCAGCCACTTGATCAGTGCATGATCAATTACGTTATCAGTGCATGATCAGTCACGTGACCAGTACATGGTAGCTGCGTGATCATTGCATGATCAGCCAAGTTAGAAGTGCATGATAGCCACGTGATCAGTGCATGATCAGTCACGTGATCAGTGCATGATTATTCACGTGTTCAGTGCATGATCAATTACGTGATCAGTGCATGATCAGTCACGTGACCAGTACATGGTAGCTACGTGATCATTGCATGATCAGCCACGTGATCAGTGCATGATAGCCACGTGATCAGTGCATGATAGCCACGTGATCAGTGCATGATCAGTCATGTGATACGTGTGTGATCAGCCACGTGATCAGTGCATGATAGCCACGTGATCAGTGCATGATCAGTCACGTGATACGTGTGTGATCAGCCACGTGATCAGTGCATGATGAGTCAGGTGATCAGTGGAGGATTAATTACGTGATTAGTGCATGATCAGTCACGTGACCTGTACATGGTTGCTATGTGAGCATTGCATGATCAGCCACGTGAGCAGTGCATGATAGCCACGTGATCAGTGCATGATCAGTCAGGTGATCAGTAAATGATCAGTCAACTGAACAGTGCATAATCATTTACGTGATCTGAGCATGATCAGTCATGTGACCAGTATATGGTAGCTACGTGACCATTGCTTGACCAGCCAGGTGAGAAGTGCCTGAGAGCCACGTGATGTGTGCATGATCAGTTACGTGATCAGAGTATGATCAGCCACGTGATCAGTGCATGAGTGCCACGTGATCAGTGCATGAACAGTCACGGGACAGGTGTGTGGTAAGCCACGTGAACAGTGCATGTTCAGCCACGTGATCAGTGCATGATATCCACGTGATCAGTGCATGATCAGTTACGTGAACAGTGTATCATCAGCCACGTGAGCAGTGCATGGTCAGACACGTGAAGTGTGTATGATCAAACACGTGATCAGTGCATGATATCCACGTGATCAGTGCATGATGAGTCTCGTGAAAAGTGCATAATCAGTCACGTGATCAGTGCATGATCAGCCACGTAATCTGTGCATGATAGCCACGTGATCAGTGCATGATAGCCACGTGATCAGTGCATGATCAGTCACGTGATCAGTGCATGGTCAGTCACGTTACCAGTACATGGTAGCTACGTGATCATTGCATGGTAAGCCACATGAGTAGTGCATGATCAGCCACGTGATCAGTGCATAATCGGTCACGTGTTCAGTGCATGGTCAGTCACGTGATCAGTGCATGATCATCCACGTGATCAGTGCATGTGGAGTCATGTAGTCAATGCATGATAGCGCCGTAATCAGTGCGCGATCAGTCCCGTGATGAGTGTATGATCAGTGAAGCGATCAGTGCAAGATAGCTACGTGATCAGTGCATGATCAGTCACATGATCAGTGCATGATCAGCCACGTCATCAGTGCATGATAGCCACGTGAGCAGGGCATACAATTACGTGATCAGTGCATGCACAATCACGTGATCAGTGCATGAGAGCCACGTGATCAGTGCATGATCATTCACGTGAAAGGTGTGTGATCAGCGACGTGAACAGTGCATGCTCAGTCACGTGATTAGGGCCTGCTGAGCTGCGTGATTACTGTCTGCTCATCTGCTTGACAATTGCCAGCTGAGCTGCACAATTCCTGCCTGTCATCTCCTTGACAATTGCCACCTGTGCTGCATAATTCCTGTCTGCTCATCTACTTGATTATTGCCAGGTGAGCAGCATGATTTCTCAAAGCTGAGTTCCATGATTATAGCCTGATGACTGATTCCTGCCTACTCAGCTTTTTCATTGCCTGCAGATGCACATGATCAGTGTTTGACACCAAAAATGATCAGCACATGATCAGTCACATGATCAATGCATGATAAGCCAGGTGATCAGTGCATGATAATTACGTGACCATTGCATGATCAGCCACGTGAGCAGTGCATGATAGCCACGTGATCATTGCATGATCAGTCACATGATCACTGCATGATCAGTCACTTGTTCAGTGCATGATCAGCCACGTGATCAGTGCATGATAAATTACGTCTTCAGTGCATGATCACTCACGGGACCAGTACATGGTAGCTACATGATCATTGCATGTTCAGCCACGTGATCAGTGCATGATCAATTACGTGATCAGTGCATGATCAGTCACGTGATCAGTGCATGGTCAGTCACGTGACCAGTACATGGTAGCTACGTGATCAGTGCATGATAGCCACGTGATCAGTGCATGATAGCCACGTGATCAGTGCATGATCAGTCACGTGATCAGTGCATGGTCAGTCACGTGACCAGTACATGGTAGCTACGTGATCAGTGCATGATAGCCACGTGATCAGTGCATGATAGCCACGTGATCAGTGCATGATCAGTCATGTGATCAGTGCATGATCAGCCACGTGATTAGTGCATGATAGCCACGTGATCAGTGCATGATCAGTCATGTGATCATTGCATGATGAGCCACGTGATCAGTGCATGATAGCCAGCTGATCAGTGCATGATAGCCACGTGATCAGTGCATGATCAGTCATGTGATCATTGCATGATGAGCCACGTGATCAGTGCATGATAGCCAGCTGATCAGTGCATGATAGCCACGTGATCAGTGCATGATCACTCATGTGATCAGTGCATGATCAGCCACGTGATTAGTGCATGATCAGTCATGTGATCAGTGCATGATCAGCCACGTGATTAGTGCATGATGAGGCAGGTGATCAGTATGACCAGCCAAGTGATCAGTGCATGATAGCCACGTGATCAGTGCATGATCAGTCACGTGATCATTGCATGATCAGCCACGTAATCTGGGCATGATAGCCACGTGATCAGTGCATGATAGCCACGTGATGAGTGCATGATCAGCCACGTGATTACTGCATGATGAGGCACGTGATCAGTATGACCAGTCAAGTGATCAGTGCATGATAGCCACGTGATCAGTGCATGATAGCCACGTGATAAGTGCATGATCAGTCATGTGATCAGTGCATGATCAGCCACGTGATTAGTGCATGATGACGCACGTGATCAGTATGACCAGCCAAGTGATCAGTGCATGATAGCAACGTGATCAGTGCATGATCAGTCACGTGATCAGTGCATGGTCAGTCACGTGACCAGTACATGGTAGCTACGTGATCAGTGCATGATAGCCACGTGATCAGTGCATTATAGCCACGTGATCAGTGCATGATCAGTCATGTGATCAGTGCATGATCAGCCACGTGATTAGTGCATGATAGCCACGTGATCAGTGCATGATCAGTCATGTGATCATTGCATGATGAGCCACGTGATCAGTGCATGATAGCCAGCTGATCAGTGCATGATAGCCACGTGATCAGTGCATGATTACTCATGTGATCAGTGCATGATCAGCCACGTGATTAGTGCATGATCAGTCATGTGATCCGTGCATGATCAGCCACGTGATTAGTGCATGATGAGGCAGGTGATCAGTATGACCAGCCAAGTGATCAGTGCATGATAGCCACGTGATCAGTGCATGATCAGTCACGTGATCATTGCATGATCAGCCACGTAATCTGGGCATGATAGCCACGTGATCAGTGCATGATAGCCACGTGATGAGTGCATGATCAGCCACGTGATTATTGCATGATGAGGCACGTGATCAGTATGACCAGTCAAGTGATCAGTGCATGATAGCCACGTGATCAGTGCATGATAGCCACGTGATCGGTGCATGATAAGCCACGTAATCTGTGCATGATAGCCACGTGATCAGTGCATGATAGCCCCGTGATCAGTGCATGATCAGTCACGTGATCAGTGCATGATCAGCCACGTGATTAGTGCATGATGAGGCACGTGATCAGTATGACCAGTCAAGTGATCAGTGCATGATAGCCACGTGATCAGTGCATGATCAGTCACGTGATCAGTGCATGGTCAGTCACGTGAGCAGTACATGGTAGTTACGTGATCATTGCATGATCAGCCACATGAGTAGTGCATGATCAGCCACGTGATCAGTGCATAATCAGTCACGTGTTCAGTGCATGGTCAGTCACGTGATCAGTGCATGATCATCCACGTGATCAGTGCATGTGGAGTCATGTAGTCAATGCATGATAGCGCCGTAATCAGTGCACGATCAGTCCCATGATGAGTGTATGATCAGCCAAGTGATCAGTGCAAGATAGCTACGTGATCAGTGCATGATCAGGCACATGATCAGTGTATGATCAGCCACGTCATCAGTGCATGATAGCCACGTGAGCAGGGCATACAATTACGTGATCAGTGCATGCGCAATCACATGATCAGTGCATGAGAGCCACGTGATCAGTGCATGATCATTCACGTGAAAGGTGTGTGATCAGCGACGTGAACAGTGCATGCTCAGTCACGTGATCAGGGCCTGCTGAGCTGCGTGATTACTGTCTGCTCATCTGCTTGACAACTGGAGCTGAGCTGTACGATTCCTGTCTGTCATCTCCTTGACAATTGCCACCTGTGCTGCGTAATTCCTGCCTGCTCATCTACTTGATTATTGCCAGCTTAGCAGCATGATTTCTCAGAGCTGAGTTCCATGATTATAGCCTGCTGACTGATTCCTGCCTACTCAGCTCTTTGTTCATTGCCTCCAGATGCACATGATCAGTGTGTGACACCAAACATGATCAGCACATGATCAGTCACATGATGAATGCATGATAAGCCAGGTGATCAGTGCATGATCAATTACGTGATCAGTGCATGATCAGTTACGTGAGAAGTGTATGATCAGCCATGTGATCAGTGCATGGTCACACACGTGAACAGTGTATGATCAGCCACATGATCAGTGCATGATATCCAAGTGATCAGTGCATGATCAATCACGTGATCAGTGTATGATCAGCCAGGTGAACAGTGCATGCTCAGTCACGTGAACAGGGCCTGCTGAACTGCGTGATTCCTGTCTGCTCATCTGCTTGACAATTGCCAGCTGAGCTGCATGATTCCTGCCTGTCATCTGCTTGACAATTGCCAGCTGTGCTGTGTAATTCCTGCCTGCTCAGCTGCTTGATTATTGCCAGCTGAGCAGCATGATTCCTCACAGCTGAGTTCCATGATTTTTGCCTGCTGACTGTTTGATTCGTGCCTATTCATCTCTTTGTTAATTGCCTCCAGAGGCACATGATCAGTGTATGAAAGCAAACATGATCAGCGCATGATCAGTCACATGATCAGCGCCATTAAGTCACGTGATCACTACATGATAGTCATGTGATCAGTCCATGCTCAGTCACGGTATCAGTGCATGATCAGCCTCGTGATCATTGCATGATACCACATGATCAGTGCATGATTAGCCAGGTGATCAGTACAAGATAGCTAAGTAATCAGTTCATGATTAGTCACCTGATCTGTGCATGACCAGGCAGGTGATCAGTGTATGATCAGCCACGTTAACAATGCAATATAGCCACGTGATCAGTGCATGATCAGTCACCGGATGGGTGAATTATCGGTCACGTGACTGGTACATGGTAGCTACATGATCATTGCATGATCAGCCACGTGATCAGTGCATGATAGCCACGTGATCAGTGCATGATAGCCACGTGATCAGTGCATTATCAGTTACGTGAGCAGTGTATGATCAGCCACGTGATCAGTGCATGTTCAGACACGTGAACAGTGTATGATCAGCCACGTGATCAGTGCAGGATATCCAAATGATCAGTGCATGATCAATCACGTGATTAGTGTATGATCAGTCACGTGAACAGTGCATGCTCAGTCACGTGATCAGGGCCTGCTGAGCTGCGTGATTCCTGTCTGCTCATCTGCTTGACAATTGCCAGCTGAGCTGCACGATTCCTGCCTGTCATCTGCTTGACAATTGCCAGCTGTGCTGCGTAATTCCTGCCTGCTCAGCTGCTTGATTATTGCCAGCTGAGCAGCATGATTCCTCATAGCTGAGTTCCATGATTATTGCCTGCTGACTGTTTGATTCGTGCCTACTCAGCTCTTTGTTTATTGCCTCCAGAGGCACATGACCAGTGTATGATAGCAAACATGATCAGTGCATGATCAGAGCCATTAAGTCACGTGATCACTACATTATAGTCATGTGATCAGTCCATGTTCAGTCACGGTATCAGTGCATTATCAGCCACGTGATCAGTCATATTCTGTCACTTGATTAGAGTATGATCATCCACGTGATCAGTGCATGGGCAATCATGTGATCACTGCATGATTAGACGTGATCAGTGCATGATCAGTCTCGTGATCAGTGCATGATAGCCACGTGATCAGTGCATGATCAGTCACCTGATGGGTGTATGATCATTCACGTGACTGGTACATGGTAGCTATATGAACAGTGTATGACCAGCCATGTGATAAGTGCATGATAGCCACGTGATCAGGGCATGATCAGCCACGTGATCAGTGCATGTTCAATTACGTCATCAGTGCATGATCAGTCACGTGACCAGTACATGGTAACTGCGTGATCAGTGTATGACCAGCCAAGTGATCAGTGAATGATAGCCACGTGATCAGTGCATGATCAGTCACGTGATCAGTGCATGATCAGCCACATGATCAGTGCATGATCAATTACGTCATCAGTGCATGATCAGTCAGGTGACCAGTACATGGTAGCTGTGTGATCATTGCATGATTAGCCGAGTTAGCAGTGCATGATAGCCACGTGATCAGTGCATGATCAGTCACGTGATCAGTGAATGATCAGCCACCTGATCAGTGCATGACGAGGCACGTGTTCAGTATGACCAGCGAAGTGAACAGGGCATGATAGCCACGTGATCAGTGCCTGATCAGTCACGTAATCAGTGCATGATCAGCCACATGACCAGTGCATGATCAATTACGTGATCAGTGCATGATCAGTCACGTGACCAGTACATGGTAGCTACATGATAATTGCATGATAAGCCACTTGAGTAGTGCATGATAGCCACGTGATCAGTGCATGATCAGCACGTGATCAGACATAATCAGTCATGTGATCAGTGCATGGTCAGTCACGTTATCAGTGCATGATAGCCACGTGATCAGTGCATGATCAGTTACGTGAGCAGTGTATGATCAGCCCCGTGATCAGTGCATGGTCAGACACGTGAACAGTGTATGATCAGCCACGTGATCAGTGCATGATATCCAAGTGATCAGTGCATGATCATCACGTAATCAGTGTATGATCAGCCACGTGAACAGTGCATGCTCAGTCACGTGATCAGGGCCTGCTGAGCTGGGTGATTACTGTCTGCTCATCTGCTTGACAATTGCCAGCTGTGCTGCACGATTCCTGCCTGTCATCTGCTTGACAATTGCCAGCTGTGCTGCGTAATTCCTGCCTGCTCAGCTGCTTGATTATTGCCAGCTGAGCAGCATGATTCCTCACAGCTGAGTTCCATGATTATTGCCTGCTGACTGTTTGATTCGTGCCTACTCAGCTCTTTGTTTTTTGCCTCCAGAGGCACATGATCAGTGTATGATAGCAAACATGATCAGCGCATGATCAGTCACATGATCAGCGCCATTAAGTGACGTGATCACTACATGATAGTCATGTGATCAGTCCATGCTCAGTCACGGTATCAGTGCATGATCAGCCACGTGATCAGTGCATGATCAGCCAGGTGATCAGTTCATGATAGCTATGTGATCAGTTCATGATTTGTCACGTGATCTGTGCATGACCAGGCAGGTGATCAGTGTATGATCAGCCACGTGAACAGTGCATGATAGCCACGTGATCAGTGCATGATCCGTCACCTGATGGGTGTATGATCAGTCACCTGACCGGTACATGGTAGCTACATGATCATTGCATGATCAGCCACGTGAGTAGTGCATGATAGCCACGAGATCAGTGCATGATCAGTCACGTGATCAGTGCATGATCACTCACGTTAACAGTGCATGATAAGTCACCTGATCAGTGCATGATCAATTACGTGATCAGTGCATGATCACTCACGTGACCAGTACATGGTAACTACGTGATCATTGCATGAACACCCGCATGAGCAGTGCATGATAGCCACATGATCAGTGCATGATCTGTCGCATGATCAGTGAATGATCATCCGGGTGATCAGTGCATGGGCAGATATGTGATCAGTGCATGATATAGACGTGATCAGTGCATGATCACTCACGTGACCAGTACATGGTAACTACGTGATCATTGCATGAACAGCCGCATGAGCAGTGCATGATAGCCACATGATCAGTGCATGATCTGTCGCATGATCAGTGTATGATCATCCGGGTGATCAGTGCATGGGCAGACATGTGATCAGTGCATGATATAGACGTGATCAGTGCATGATCAGTCTCGTGATCAGTGTATGATCAACCACGTGATCAGTGCACGATAGCCAGGTAATGAGTGCAAGATAGCCAGATGATCAGTGCATTATCAGTCACATGATCAGTGTGTGATCAGCCAAGTAATAAGTGCATTACAGCCAACTGATCAGGGGATGATCAGTCACCTGATCAGTGCATGGTCAGTCACGTGATCATTGCCTGATCAGCCACGTGATCAGTGCATGATCAATTACGGGATCAGTGCATGATTAATCACGTGATCAGTACATGATCAGTCACGTGAACAGTGCATGATCAGTCATGTGATCAGTGAATGACCAGCCAAGTGCTCAGTGCAGGTTAGCCATGTGATCAGTGCATGATCAGTCACGTGATCAGTGCATGATCAGTCACGTGATCAGTGTATGATCAGCCATGTGATCAGTGCATGATCAGCCAAATAATAAGTAATAATAAGTGCAAGATCAATTACGTGGTCAGTGCATGATCAGCCATGTGATCAGTGCATGATCAATCAAGTGATCAGTACATGATCAGTCACGTGAACAGTGCGTGATCATTTACGTGATCTGTGCATGATCAGTCACGTGACCAGTATATGGTAGCTAGGTGATCATTCCATGACGAGCCACGTGAGCAGTGCATGATAGAAACGTGATGTGTGCATGATGAGTTACGTGAGCAGAGTATGATCAGCCACGTGATCAGTGCATGAGTGCCACGTGATCAGTGCATGATATGTCACGTGACAGGTGTGTGATCGGCCACGAGAACAGTGCATGTTCAGCCACGTGATCAGTGCATGATAGCCAAGTGATCAGTGCATGATCGGTTACTTGAGCAGTGTATGATCAGCCACGTGAGCAGTGCATGGTCAGACACGTGAACAGTGTATGATCAGCCACGTGATCAGTGCATGATATCCAAGTGATCAGTGCATGATCAGTCACGTGATCAGTGCATGATCAGTCACGTGATCAGTGTATGATCAGCCAGGTGATCAGTGCATGATCAGCCAAATGATCAGTGCATGATCAATTACGTGATCAGTGTATGATCAGCCATGTGATCAGTGCATGGTCAGACAGGTGATCAGTGCATGATTAGTCAGGTGACCAGTACATGGCAGCTACGTGATCATTGCATGATCAGCCACGTGATCAGTGCATGATAGCCACGTGATTAGTGCATGATAGCCACGTGATCAGTGCATGATCAGTCATGTGATACGTGTGTGATCAGCCACGTGATCAGTGCATGATATCCACGTGATCAGTGAATGATAGCCACGTGATTAGTGCATGATAGCCACGTGATCAGTGCATGATCAGTCACGTGATACGTGTGTGATTAGCCATGTGATCAGTGCATGATGTGTCAGGTGATCAGTGCAGGATTAATTACGTGATCAGTGCATGATCAGCCACGTGACCAGTACATGGTTGCTACGTGATCATTGCATGATCAGCCACGTGAGCAGTGCATGATAGCCACGTTATCAGTGCATGATAGCCACGTGATTAGTGCATGATCAGTCACGTGATCAGTGCATGATCACTCACGTGATCAGTACATGATCAGTCAACTGAACAGTGCATGATCATTTACATAATCTGAGCATGATCAAACATGTGACCAGTATATGGTAGCTACGTGAACATTGAATGACCAGCCAGGTGAGAAGTGCATGAGAGCCAAGTGATGTGTTCATGATCAGTTACGTGAGCAGAGTATGATCAGCCACGTGATCAGTGCATGAGTGCCAAGTGATCAGTGCATGTTCAATCACGTGATCAGTGCATGATCAGCCACGTGATCAGTGCATGATCAGTCACGTGATCAGTGCATGATCAGCCACGTGATCAGTGCATGATCAGCCACGTGATCAGTGCATGATAGCCACGTGATCAGTGCATGATCAGTCACGTGATCAGTGCATGATCAGTCACGTGATCAGTGCATGATCAGTCACGTGATCAGTGCATGATCAGTCACGTGATCAGTGCATGAGCTACGTGATCAGTGCATGATCAGCCACGTGATCAGTCATGATAGCCACGTGATCAGTGCATGATAGCCACGTGATCAGTGCATGATCAGTCACGTGATCAGTGCATGATCAGCCACGTGATCAGTGCATGATCAGCCACGTGATCAGTATGATCAGCCACGTGATCAGTGCATGATAGCCACGTGATCAGTGCATGATCAGTCACGTGATCAGTGCATGATCAGTCACGTGATCAGTGCATGATCAGCCACGTGATCAGTGCATGATCAGTTCGTGATCAGTGCATGATCAGTCACGTGATCAGTGCATGATAGCTACGTGATCAGTGCATGATCAGCCACGTGATCAGTGCATGATAGCCACGTGATCAGTGCATGATCAGCCACGTGATCAGTGCATGATCAGTCACGTGATCAGTGCATGATCAGTCACGTGATCAGTGCATGATAGCCACGTGATCAGTGCATGATCAGTTACGTGAGCAGTGTATGATCAGCCACGTGATCAGTGCATGGTCAGACACGTGAACAGTGTATGATCAGCCACGTGATCAGTGCATGATATCCAAGTGATCAGTGCATGATCATCACGTGATCAGTGTATGATCAGCCACGTGAACAGTGCATGCTCAGTCACGTGATCAGGGCCTGCTGAGCTGCGTGATTACTGTCTGCTCATCTGCTTGACAATTGCCAGCTGAGCTGCACGATTCCTGCCTGTCATCTGCTTGACAATTGCCAGCTGTGCTGCGTAATTCCTGCCTGCTCAGCTGCTTGATTATTGCCAGCTGAGCAGCATGATTCCTCACAGCTGAGTTCCATGATTATTGCCTGCTGACTGTTTGATTCGTGCCTACTCAGCTCTTTGTTTTTTGCCTCCAGAGGCACATGATCAGTGTATGATAGCAAACATGATCAGCGCATGATCAGAGCCATTAAGTCACGTGATCACTACATGATAGTCATGTGATCAGTCCATGCTCAGTCACGGTATCAGTGCATGATCAGCCACGTGATCAGTGCATGATCAGCCACGTGATCAGTTCATGATAGCTATGTGATCAGTGCATGATTTGTCACGTGATCAGTGCATGATCAGGCACGTGATCAGTGCATGATCAGTCACCATATGGGTGTATGATCAGTCACGTGACCAGTACATGGTAGCTACATGATCATTGCATGATCAGCCACGTGAGTAGTGCATGATAGCCACGTGATCAGTGCATGATCAGTCACGTGATCAGTGCATGATCAGTCATGTGATCAGTGCATGATCAGGCACGTGATCAGTGCATGATCAGCCACGTGATCAGTGCATGATAGCCACGTGATCAGTGCATGATCAGTCACGTGATCAGTGCATGATCAGTCACGTGATCAGTGCATGATCAGCCACGTGATCAGTGCATGATCAGCCACGTGATCAGTGCATGATCATTACGTGATCAGTGCATGATCAGTCACGTGATCAGTGCATGATAGCTACGTGATCAGTGCATGATCAGCCACGTGATCAGTGCATGATAGCCACGTGATCAGTGCATGATCAGTCACGTGATCAGTGCATGATCAGTCACGTGATCAGTGCATGATCAGTCACGTGATCAGTGCATGATCAGTCACGTGATCAGTGCATGATCAGCCACGTGATCAGTGCATGATAGTCACGTGATCAGTGTGTGATCAGCCACGTGACAGTGCATGATCAGCCACGTGATCAGTGCATGATAGCCACGTGATCAGTGCATGATCAGTTACGTGAGCAGTGTATGATCAGCCACGTGATCAGTGCATGGTCAGACACGTGATCAGTGTATGATCAGCCACGTGATCAGTGCATGATATCCACGTGATCAGTGCATGATCAGTCACGTGATCAGTGTATGATCAGCCACGTGAACAGTGCATGCTCAGTCACGTGATCAGGGCCTGATGAGCTGCGTGATTACTGTCTGCTCATCTGCTTGACAATTGCCAGCTGAGCTGCACGATTCCTGCCTGTCATCTGCTTGACAATTGCCAGCTGTGCTGCGTAATTCCTGCCTGCTCAGCTGCTTGATTATTGCCAGCTGAGCAGCATGATTCCTCACAGCTGAGTTCCATGATTATTGCCTGCTGACTTATGATTCGTGCCTACTCAGCTCTTTGTTTATTGCCTCCAGAGGCACATGATCAGTGTATGATAGCAAACATGATCAGCGCATGATCAGTCACATGATCAGCGCCATGAAGTCACGTGATCAGTACATGATAGTCATGTGATCAGTCCATGCTCAGTCACGGTATCAGTGCATGATCAGCCACGTGATCAGTGCATGATCAGCCACGTGATCAGTGCATGATCAGCCACGTGATCAGTGCATGATCAGTCACGTGATCAGTGCATGATCAGCCACGTGATCAGTGCATGATAGCCACGTGATCAGTGCATGATCAGCCACGTGATCAGTGCATGATCAGTCACGTGATCAGTGCATGATCAGCCACGTGATCAGTGCATGATAGCCACGTGATCAGTGCATGATCAGTCACGTGATCAGTGCATGATCAGTCACGTGATCAGTGCATGATCAGCCACGTGATCAGTGCATGATCAGCCACGTGATCAGTGCATGATCAGTCACGTGATCAGTGCATGATATACGTGATCAGTGCATGATCAGTCACGTGATCAGTGCATGATAGCCACGTGATCAGTGCATGATCAGTCACGTGATCAGTGCATGATCAGTCACGTGATCAGTGCATGATAGCCACGTGATCAGTGCATGATCAGCCACGTGATCAGTGCATGATAGCCACGTGATCAGTGCATGATCAGTCACGTGATCAGTGCATGATCAGCCACGTGATCAGTGCATGATCAGCCACGTGATCAGTGCATGATCAGCCACGTGATCAGTGCATGATCAGCCACGTGATCAGTGCATGCTCAGTCACGTGATCAGGGCCTGCTGAGCTGCGTGATTACTGTCTGCTCATCTGCTTGACAATTGCCAGCTGAGCTGCACGATTCCTGCCTGTCATCTGCTTGACAATTGCCAGCTGTGCTGCGTAATTCCTGCCTGCTCAGCTGCTTGATTATTGCCAGCTGAGCAGCATGATTCCTCACAGCTGAGTTCCATGATTATTGCCTGCTGACTTTGATTCGTGCCTACTCAGCTCTTTGTTTATTGCCTCCAGAGGCACATGATCAGTGTATGATAGCAAACATGATCAGCGCATGATCAGTCACATGATCAGCGCCATTAAGTCACGTGATCACTACATGATAGTCATGTGATCAGTCCATGCTCAGTCACGGTATCAGTGCATGATCAGCCACGTGATCAGTGCATGATCTGTCACATGATTAGTGTATGATCATCCACGTGATCAGTGCATGGGCAGTCATGTGATCAGTGCATGATATAGACGTGATCAGTGCATGATCAGTCACGTGATCAGTGCATGATAGCCACGTGATCAGTGCATGATCAGTCACCTGATGGGTGTATGATCATTCACGTGACCTGTACATGGTAGCTACATGATCATTGCATGATCAGCCACGTGAGTAGTGCATGATAGCCACGTGATCAGTGCATGATCAGTCACGTGATCAGTGCATGATCAGTCATGTGACCAGTACATGGTAGCTGCGTGATCATGCATGATCAGCCACGTGATCAGTGCATGATAGCCACGTGATCAGTGCATGATCAGTCACGTGATCAGTGCATGATCAGTCACGTGATCAGTGCATGATCAGTCACGTGATCAGTGCATGATAGCTACGTGATCAGTGCATGATCAGCCACGTGATCAGTGCATGATCAGCCACGTGATCAGTGCATGATCAGTCACGTGATCAGTGCATGATCAGCCACGTGATCAGTGCATGATAGCCACGTGATCAGTGCATGATCAGTCACGTGATCAGTGCATGATCAGTCACGTGATCAGTGCATGATCAGCCACGTGATCAGTGCATGATCAGCCACGTGATCAGTGCATGATCAGTACGTGATCAGTGCATGATCAGTCACGTGATCAGTGCATGATAGCTACGTGATCAGTGCATGATCAGCCACGTGATCAGTGCATGATAGCCACGTGATCAGTGCATGATCAGCCACGTGATCAGTGCATGATCAGTCACGTGATCAGTGCATGATCAGTCACGTGATCAGTGCATGATCAGCCACGTGATCAGTGCATGTCAGTCATGTGTCAGTGCATGATAGCGCCATGATCAGTGCATGATCAGTACGTGATCAGTGCATGATCAGCCACGTGATCAGTGAGTAGTGCATGATAGCCACGTGATCAGTGCATGATCAGTCACGTGATCAGTGCATGATCAGTCGTGATCAGTACATGGTACATGGTAGCTGCGTGATCATGCATGATCAGCCACGTGATCAGTGCATGATAGCCACGTGATCAGTGCATGATCAGCCACGTGATCAGTGCATGATCAGTCACGTGATCAGTGCATGATCAGCCACGTGATCAGTGCATGATCAGCACGTGATCAGTGCATGATCAGCCACGTGATCAGTGCATGATAGCCACGTGATCAGTGCATGATCAGTCACGTGATCAGTGCATGATCAGTCACGTGATCAGTGCATGATCAGCCACGTGATCAGTGCATGATCAGCCACGTGATCAGTGCATGATCAGTCACGTGATCAGTGCATGATATAGACGTGATCAGTGCATGATCAGTCACGTGATCAGTGCATGATAGCCACGTGATCAGTGCATGATCAGTCACGTGATCAGTGCATGATCATTCACGTGACCAGTACATGGTAGCTACATGATCATTGCATGATCAGCCACGTGAGTAGTGCATGATAGCCACGTGATCAGTGCATGATCAGTCACGTGATCAGTGCATGATCAGTCACGTGATCAGTGCATGATCAGCCACGTGATCAGTGCATGATCAGTCACGTGATCAGTGCATGATCAGTCACGTGATCAGTGCATGATAGCTACATGATCAGTGCATGATCAGCCACGTGATCAGTGCATGATCAGCCACGTGATCAGTGCATGATCAGTCACGTGATCAGTGCATGATCAGCCACGTGATCAGTGCATGATAGCCACGTGATCAGTGCATGATCAGTCACGTGATCAGTGCATGATCAGTCACGTGATCAGTGCATGATCAGCCACGTGATCAGTGCATGATCAGCCACGTGATCAGTGCATGATCAGTACGTGATCAGTGCATGATCAGTCACGTGACCAGTGCATGGTAGCTACGTGATCATTGCATGATCAGCCACGTGATCAGTGCATGATAGCCACGTGATCAGTGCATGATCAGCCACGTGATCAGTGCATGATCAGTCACGTGATCAGTGCATGATCAGTCACGTGATCAGTGCATGATCAGCCACGTGATCAGTGCATGTCAGTCATGTATCAGTGCATGATAGCCCGTGATCAGTGCATGATCAGTACGTGATCAGTGCATGATCAGCCACGTGATCAGTGCATGATAGCCACGTGATCAGTGCATGATCAGTCACGTGATCAGTGCATGATCAGTCACGTGATAGTGTGTGATCAGCCACGTGAACAGTGCATGATCAGTCACGTGATCAGGGCCTGCTGAGCTGCGTGATTACTGTCTGCTCATCTGCTTGACCATTGCCAGCTGAGCTGCACGATTCCTGCCTGTCATCTGCTTGACAATTGCCACCTGTGCTGCATAATTCCTGCCTGCTCATCTACTTGATTATTGCCAGCTGAGCAGCATGATTTCTCAGAGGTGAGTTCCATGATTATAGCCTGCTGACTGATTCCTGCCTACTCAGCTCTATGTTCATTGCCTCCAGAGGCACATGATCAGTGTATGACACCAAACATGATCAGTGCATGATCAGTCACATGATCAGTGCATGATAAGCCACGTGATCAGTGCATGATCAATCATGTGATCAGTGCATGATCAGTCACGTGACCAGTGCATGATAGCCACGTGATCAGTGCATGATCAGCCACGTGATCAGTGCATGATAGCCACGTGATCAGTGCATGATCAGTTACGTGAGCAGTGTATGATCAGCCACGTGATCAGTGCATGGTCAGACACGTGAACAGTGTATGATCAGCCACGTGATCAGTGCATGATATCCAAGTGATCAGTGCATGATCAATCACGTGATCAGTGTATGATCAGCCACGTGAACAGTGCATGCTCAGTCACGTGATCAGGGCCTGCTGAGCTGCGTGATTACTGTCTGCTCATCTGCTTGACAATTGCCAGCTGAGCTGCACGATTCCTGCCTGTCATCTGCTTGACAATTGCCAGCTGTGCTGCGTAATTCCTGCCTGCTCAGCTGCTTGATTATTGCCAGCTGAGCAGCATGATTTCTCACAGCTGAGTTCCATGATTATTGCCTGCTGACTGTTTGATTCGTGCCTACTCAGCTCTTTGTTTATTGCCTCCAGAGGCACATGATCAGTGTATGATAGCAAACATGATCAGCGCATGATCAGTCACATGATCAGCGCCATTAAGTCACGTGATCACTACATGATAGTCATGTGATCAGTCCATGCTCAGTCACGGTATCAGTGCATGATCAGCCACGTGATCAGTGCATGATCTGTCACATGATTAGTGTATGATCATCCACGTGATCAGTGCATGGGCAGCCATGTGATCAGTGCATGATATAGACGTGATCAGTGCATGATCAGTCGTGATCAGTGCATGATAGCCACGTGATCAGTGCATGATCAGTCACCTGATGGGTGTATGATCATTCACGTGACCTGTACATGGTAGCTACATGATCATTGCATGATCAGCCACGTGAGTAGTGCATGATAGCCACGTGATCAGTGCATGATCAGTCACGTGATCAGTGCATGATCAGTCATGTGACCAGTACATGGTAGCTGCGTGATCATGCATGATCAGCCACGTGAGCAGTGCATGATAGCCACGTGATCAGTGCATGATCAGTCACGTGATCAGTGCATGATCAGTCACGTGATCAGTGCATGATCAGCCACGTGATCAGTGCATGATCAGTCACGTGATCAGTGCATGATCAGTCACGTGATCAGTGCATGATAGCTACGTGATCAGTGCATGATCAGCCACGTGATCAGTGCATGATCAGCCACGTGATCAGTGCATGACCAGGCACGTGATCAGTGTATGTCCAGCCAAGTGATTAGTGCATGATAGCCACGTGATCAGTGAATGATTAGCCATGTGATCAGTGCATGATCAGTCACGTGATCAGTGCATGATCAGTCACGTGACCAGTGCATGATCATCCACGTGATCAGTGCATGATGAGTCATGTAGTCAATGCATGATAGCCCATGATCAGTGCACGATCAGTACGTGATCAGTGTATGATCAGCCAAGTGAACAGTGAGTAGTGCACGATAACCACGTGATCACTGCATGATCAGTCACGTGATCAGTGCATGATCAGTCATGTGACCAGTACATGGTACATGGTAGCTGCGTGATCATCGCATGATCAGCCACGTGAGCAGTGCATGATAGCCACGTGATCAGTGCATGATCAGCCACGTGATCAGTGCATGATCAGTCACGTGATCACTGCATGATCAGCCACGTGATCAGTGCATTACCAGGCACGTGATCAGTGTATGTCCAGCCAAGTGATCAGTGCATGATAGCCACGCGATCAGTGCATGATCAGTCACGTGATCAGTGCATGATCAGTCACGTGATCAGTGTATGATCAGCCACGTGATCAGTGCATGATCAGCCACATGATCAGTGCATGATCAATTACGTGATCAGTGCATGATATAGACGTGATCAGTGCATGATCAGTCTCGTGATCAGTGCATGATAGCCACGTGATCAGTGCATGATCTGTCACCTGATGGGTGTATGATCATTAACGTGACCTGTACATGGTAGCTACATGATCATTGCATGATCAGCCACGTGATCAGTGCATGATCAGCCACGTGATCAGTGCATGACCAGGCACGTGATCAGTGTATGTCCAGCCAAGTGATTAGTGCATGATAGCCACGTGATCAGTGCATGTTCAGTTACGTGATCAGTGCATGATCAGTCACGTTATCAGTGTATGATCAGCCACGTGATCAGTGCATGATCAGCCACATGATCAGTGCATGATCAATTACGTGATCAGTGCATGATCAGTCACGTGACCAGTTCTTGGTAGCTACGTGATCATTGCCAGATCAGCCACGTGAGCAGTGCATGATAGCCACGTGATCAGTGAATGATTAGCCATGTGATCAGTGCATGATCAGTCACGTGATCAGTGCATGATCAGTCACGTGACCAGTGCATGATCATCCACGTGATCAGTGCATGTGAGTCAAGTAGTCAATGCATGATAGTACGTGATCAGTGCACGATCAGTACCGTGATGAGTGTATGATCAGCCAAGTGAACAGTGAAAGATAGCTACATGATCAGTGCATGATCAGTCACATGATCAGTGCATGATCAGTCACGTGATAGGTGTGTGATCAGCCATGTGAACAGTGCATGCTCAGTCACGTGATCAGGGCCTGCTGAGCTGTGTGATTACTGTCTGCTCATCTGCTTGACCATTTCCAGCTGAGCTGCACGATTCCTGCCTGTCATCTCCTTGACAATTGCCACCTGTGCTGCATAATTCCTGCCTGCTCATCTACTTGATTATTGCCAGCTGAGCAGCATGATTTCTCAGAGGTGAGTTCCATGATTATAGCCTGCTGACTGATTCCTGCCTACTCAGCTCTATGTTCATTGCCTCCAGAGGCACATGATCAGTGTGTGACACCAAACATGATCAGCACATGATCAGTCACATGATCAATGCATGATAAGCCAGGTGACCAGTGCATGATCAATTATGTGATCAGTGCATGATCAGTCATGTGACCAGTACATGGTAGCTGCGTGATCATTGAATGATCAGCCACGTGAGCAGTGCATGATAGCCACGTGATCAGTGCATGATCAGTCACGTGATCTGTGCATGATCAGTCACGTGACCAGTGCATGGTAGCTACGTTGTCATTGCATGATCAGCCACGTGATCAGAGCATGATAGCCACGTGATCAGTGTATGATCAGTCACGTGATCAGGACATGATCAGGCAACTGAACAGTGCATGATCATTTACGTGATCAGTGCATGATAGCCACGTGATCAATGCATGATAGCCACGTCATCAGTGCATGATCAGTCACGTGATAAGTGTGTGATCAGCCACGTGATCAGTGCATGATATCCACGTGATCAGTGCATGATCTGTCACATGATTAGTGTATGATCATCCACGTGATCAGTGCATGGGCAGTCATGTGATCAGTGCATGATATAGACGTGATCAGTGCATGATCAGTCTCGTGATCAGTGCATGATAGCCACGTGATCAGTGCATGATCTGTCACCTGATGGGTGTATGATCATTCACGTGACCTTTACATGGTAGCTACATGATCATTGCATGAGCAGCAACGTGAGTAGTGCATGATAGCCACGTGATCACTGCATGATCAGTCACGTGATCAGTGCATGATCAGTCATGTGACCAGTACATGGTAGCTGCGTGATCATCGCATGATCAGCCACGTGAGCAGTGCATGATAGCCACGTGATCAGTGCATGATCAGACACGAGATCAGTGCATGATCAGCCACGTGATCAGTGCATGACCAGGCACGTGATCAGTGTATGTCCAGCCAAGTGATCAGTGCATGATAGCCACGTGATCAGTGCATGTTCAGTCACGTGATCAGTGCATGATTAGTCACGTTATCAGTGTATGATCAGCCACGTGATCAGTGCATGATCAGCCACATGATCAGTGCATGATCAATTACGTGATCAGTGCATGATCAGTCACGTGACCAGTTCTTGGTAGCTACGTGACCATTGCCAGATCAGCCACGTGAGCAGTGCATGATAGCCTCGTGATCAGTGAATGATTAGCCATGTCATCAGTGCATGATCAGTCACGTAATCAGTGCATGATCAGTCACGTGATCAGTGCATGATCATCCACGTGATCAGTGCATGTGAGTCATGTAGTCAATGCATTATAGCGCCATGATCAGTGCACGATCAGTACCGTGATGAGTGTATGATCAGCCAAGTGAACAGTGCAAGATAGCTACATGATCAGTGCATGATCAGTCACATGATCAGTGCATGATCAGTCACGTGATAGGTGTGTGATCAGCCATGTGAACAGTGCATGCTCAGTCACGTGATCAGGGCCTGCTGAGCTGTGTGATTACTGTCTGCTCATCTGCTTGACAATTTCCAGCTGAGCTGCACGATTCCTGCCTGTTATCTCCTTGACAATTGCCACCTGTGCTGCATAATTCCTGCCTGCTCATCTACTTGATTATTGCCAGCTGAGCAGCATGATTTCTCAGAGGTGAGTTCCATGATTATAGCCTGCTGACTGATTCCTGCCTACTCAGCTCTATGTTCATTGCCTCCAGAGGCACATGATCAGTGTGTGACACCAAACATGATCAGCACATGATCAGTCACATGATCAATGCATGATAAGCCAGGTGATCAGTGCATGATCAATTATGTGATCAGTGCAAGATCAGTCATGTGACCAGTACATGGTAGCTGCGTGATCATTGCATGATCAGCCACGTGAGCAGTGCATGATAGCCACGTGATCAGTGCATGATCAGTCACGTGATCTGTGCATGATCAGTCACGTGACCAGTGCATGGTAGCTACGTGGTCATTGCTTGATCAGCCACGTGATCAGAGCATGATAGCCACGTGATCAGTGCATGATCAGTCACGTGATCAGGACATGATCAGTCAACTGAACAGTGCATGATCATTTACATGATCAGTGCATGATAGCCACGTGATCAATGCATGATAGCCACGTCATCAGTGCATGATCAGTCACGTGATACGTGTGTGATCAGCCACGTGATCAGTGCATGATATCCACGTGATCAGTGCAGGATAGCCAAGTGATCACTTCATGATTATTCACGTTATCTGTACATGATCAGTCACGTGATACGTGTGTTCAGCCACCGGATCAGTGCGTGATGATCCATGTGATCAGTGCAGGATCAATTACGTGATCAGTGCATGATCAGTCACGTGACCAGTACATGGTAGCTACGTGATCATTGCGTGATCAGCCACGTGATCAGTGCATGATAGCCACGTGATCAGTGCATGATCATTAATGTGATACGTGTGTGATCAGCCAGGTGATCAGTTCATGATAGCTATGTGATCAGTTCATGATTTGTCACGTGATCTGTGCCTGACCAGGCAGGTGATCAGTGTATGATCCGTCACCAAATGGGTGTATGATCAGTCACCTGACCGGTACATGGTAGCTACATGATCATTGCATGATCAGCCACGTGAGTAGTGCATGATAGCCACGTGATCAGTGCATGACCAGTCACGTGTTCAGTGCATGATCAGTCATGTAATCTGTGCATGACCAGGCACGTGATCAGAGTATGACCAGCCAAGTTATCAGTGCATGATAGCCACGTGATCAGTGCATGAACAGTCACGTGAGCAGTGCATGATCAGTCACGTGATCAGTGGATGATCAGCCACGTGATCAGTGCATGATCAGCCACATGATCCGTGCATGATCTATTACGTGATCAGTGCATGATCAGTCACGTGACCAGTATATGGTAGCTAGGTGATCATTGCATGATCAGCCACATGAGCCGTGCATGATAGCCACGAGATCAGTGCATGATCAGTCACGTGATCAGTGCATGATCAGTCACGTGATCAGTACATGATCAGTCACGTGAACAGTGCATGATCAGTCATGTGATCAGTGTATGACCAGCCAAGTGATCAGTGCATGATATGTCATGTGACAGTTGTGTGATCAGCCACGTGCACAGTGCATGTTCCGCCACGTATTCAGTGCATGATAGCCACGTGATCAGTGCATGATCAGTTACGTTAGCCGTGTATGACCAGACAAGTGATCAGTGCATGGTCAGACACGTGAACAGTGTTTGATCAGCCACGTGATCAGTGCATGATATCCAAGTGATCAGTGCATGATCAATCACGTGATCAGTGTATGATCAGCCACGTGCACAGTGCATGCTCAGTCACGTGATCAGGGCCTGATGAGCTGCGTGATTACTGTCTGCTCATCTGCTTGACAATTGCCAGCTGAGCTGCACGATTCCTGCCTGTCATCTGCATGACAATTGCCAGCTGTGCTGCGTAATTCCTGCCTGCTCAGCTGCTTGATTATTGCCAGCTGAGCAGCATGATTCCTCACAGCTGAGTTCCATGATTATTGACTGCTGACTTATGATTCGTGCCTACTCAGCTCGTTGTTTATTGCCTCCAGAGGCACATGATCAGTGTATGATAGAAAACATGATCAGCGCATGATCAGTCACATGATCAGCGCCATTAAGTCACGTGATCATTACATGATAGTCATGTGATCAGTCCATGCACAGTCACGGTATCAGTGCATGATCAGCCACGTGATCAGTGGATGATCAGCCACGTGATCAGTGCATGACCAGGCACGTGATCAGTGCATGACCAGGCACGTGATCAGTGTATGTCCAGCCAAGTGATTAGTGCATGATAGCCACGTGATCAGTGCATGATCAGCCACGTGATCAGTGCATGACCAGGCACGTGATCAGTGTATGTCCAGCCAAGTGATTAGTGCATGATAGCCACGTGATCAGTGCATGTTCAGTCACGTGATCAGTGCATGATCAGTCACGTTATCAGTGTATGATCAGCCACGTGATCAGTGCATGATCAGCCACATGATCAGTGCATGATCAATTACGTGATCAGTGCATGATATAGACGTGATCAGTGCATGATCAGTCTCGTGATCAGTGCATGATAGCCACGTGATCAGTGCATGATCAGTCACTTGATGGGTGTATGATCATTCACGTGACCTGTATATGGTAGCTACATGATCATTGCATGATCAGCCACGTGAGTAGTGCGCGATAGCCACGTGATCACTGGATGATCAGTCACGTGATCACTGCATGATCAGCCACGTGATCAGTGCATGACCAGGCACGTGATCAGTGTATGTCCAGCCAAGTGATCAGTGCATGATAGACACGTGATCAGTGCATGTTCAGTCACGTGATCAGGGCCTGCTGAGCTGCGTGATTACTGTCTGCTCATCTGCTTGACAATTGCCAGCTGTGCTGCACGATTCCTGCCTGTCATCTGCTTGACAATTGCCAGCTGTGCTGCGTAATTCCTGCCTGCTCAGCTGCTTGATTATTGCCAGCTGAGCAGCATGATTCCTCACAGCTGAGTTCCATGATTATTGACTGCTCACTTATGATTCGTGCCTACTGAGCTCTTTGTTTATTGCCTCCAGAGGCACATGATCAGTGTATGATAGAAAACATGATCAGCGCATGATCAGTCACATGATCAGCGCCATTAAGTCACGTGATCACTACATGATAGTCATGTGATCAGTCCATGCACAGTCACGGTATCAGTGCATGATCAGCCACGTGATCAGTGCATGATCTGTCACATGATTAGTGTATGATCATCCACGTGATCAGTGCATGGGCAGTCATGTGATCAGTGCATGATATAGACGTGATCAGTGCATGATCAGTCTCGTGATCAGTGCATGATAGCCACGTGATCAGTGCATGATCTGTCACCTGATGGGTGTATGATCATTCACGTGACCTGTACAAGGTAGCTACATGATCATTTCATGATCAGCCACGTGAGTAGTGCACGATAACCACGTGATCACTGCATGATCAGTCACGTGATCAGTGCATGATCAGTCATGTGACCAGTACATGGTAGCTGCGTGATCATCGCATGATCAGCCACGTGAGCAGTGCATGATAGCCACGTGATCAGTGCATGATCAGACACGAGATCAGTGCATGATCTGTTACCTGATGGGTGTATGATCATTCACGTGACCTGTACATGGTAGCTACATGATCATTGCATGATCAGCCACGTGATCAGTGCATGATCAGCCACGTGATCAGTGCATGACCAGGCACGTGATCAGTGTATGTCCAGCCAAGTGATTAGTGCATGATAGCCACGTGATCAGTGCATGTTCAGTCACGTGATCAGTGCATGATCAGTCACGTTATCAGTGTATGATCAGCCACGTGATCAGTGCATGATCAGCCACATGATCAGTGCATGATCAATTACGTGATCAGTGCATGATCAGTCACGTGACCAGTTCTTGGTAGCTACGTGATCATTGCCAGATCAGCCACGTGAGCAGTGCATGATAGCCACGTGATCAGTGAATGATTAGCCATGTGATCAGTGCATGATCAGTCACGTGATCAGTGCATGATCAGTCACGTGACCAGTGCATGATCATCCACGTGATCAGTGCATGTGGAGTCATGTAGTCAATGCATGATAGCGCCATAATCAGTGCACGATCAGTACCGTGATGAGTGTATGATCAGCCAAGTGAACAGTGAGTAGTGCACGATAACCACGTGATCACTGCATGATCAGTCACGTGATCAGTGCATGATTAGTCATGTGACCAGTACATGGTACATGGTAGCTGCGTGATCATCGCATGATCAGCCACGTGAGCAGTGCATGATAGCCACGTGATCAGTGCATGATCAGACACGAGATCAGTGCATGATCAGTCACGTGATCACTGCATGATCAGCCACGTGATCAGTGCATGACCAGGCACGTGATCAGTGTATGTCCAGCCAAGTGATCAGTGCATGATAGACACGTGATCAGTGCATGATCAGTCACGTGATCAGTGCATGATCAGTCACGTGATCAGTGTATGATCAGCCACGTGATCAGTGCATGATCAGCCACATGATCAGTGCATGATCAATTACGTGATCAGTGCATGATATAGACGTGATCAGTGCATGATCAGTCTCGTGATCAGTGCATGATAGCCACGTGTTCAGTGCATGATCTGTCACCTGATGGGTGTATGATCATTAACGTGACCTGTACATGGTAGCTACATGATCATTTCATGATCAGCCATGTGAGTAGTGCACGATAGCCACGTGATCACTGCATGATCAGTCACGTGATCAGTGCATGATCAGTCACGTGATCAGTGCATGATCAGCCACGTGATCAGTGCATGATCTGTCACCTGATGGGTGTATGATCATTCACGTGACCTGTACATGGTAGCTACATGATCATTGCATGATCAGCCACGTGATCAGTGCATGATCAGCCACGTGATCAGTGCATGACCAGGCACGTGATCAGTGTATGTCCAGCCAAGTGATTAGTGCATGATAGCCACGTGATCAGTGCATGTTCAGTTACGTGATCAGTGCATGATCAGTCACGTTATCAGTGTATGATCAGCCACGTGATCAGTGCATGATCAGCCACATGATCAGTGCATGATCAATTACGTGATCAGTGCATGATCAGTCACGTGACCAGTTCTTGGTAGCTACGTGATCATTGCCAGATCAGCCACGTGAGCAGTGCATGATAGCCACGTGATCAGTGAATGATTAGCCATGTGATCAGTGCATGATCAGTCACGTGATCAGTGCATGATCAGTCACGTGACCAGTGCATGATCATCCACGTGATCAGTGCATGTGGAGTCATGTAGTCAATGCATGATAGCGCCATGATCAGTGCACGATCAGTACCGTGATGAGTGTATGATCAGCCAAGTGAACAGTGCAAGATAGCTACATGATCAGTGCATGATCAGTCACATGATCAGTGCATGATCAGTCACGTGATAGGTGTGTGATCAGCCATGTGAACAGTGCATGCTCAGTCACGTGATCAGGGCCTGCTGAGCTGTGTGATTACTGTCTGCTCATCTGCTTGACCATTTCCAGCTGAGCTGCACGATTCCTGCCTGTCATCTCCTTGACAATTGCCACCTGTGCTGCATAATTCCTGCCTGCTCATCTACTTGATTATTGCCAGCTGAGCAGCATGATTTCTCAGAGGTGAGTTCCATGATTATAGCCTGTTGACTGATTCCTGCCTACTCAGCTCTATGTTCATTGCCTCCAGAGGCACATGATCAGTGTGTGACACCAAACATGATCAGCACATGATCAGTCACATGATCAATGCATGATAAGCCAGGTGATCAGTGCATGATCAATTATGTGATCAGTGCATGATCAGTCATGTGACCAGTACATGGTAGCTGCGTGATCATTGCATGATCAGCCACGTGAGCAGTGCATGATAGCCACGTGATCAGTGCATGATCAGTTACGTGAGCAGTGTATGATCAGCCACGTGATCAGTGCATGGTCAGACAGGTGAACAGTGTATGATCAGCCACATGATCAGTGCATGATATCCAAGTGATCAGTGCATGATCAATCACGTGATCAGTGTATGATCAGCCACGTGAACAGTGCATGCTCAGTCACGTGATCAGGGCCTGCTGAGCTGCGTGATTACTGTCTGCTCATCTGCTTGACAATTGCCAGCTGAGCTGCACGACTCCTTCCTGTCATCTGCTTGAAAATTGCCAGCTGTGCTGCGTAATTCCTGCCTGCTCAGCTGCTTGATTATTGCCAGCTGAGCAGCATGATTCCTCACAGCTGAGTTCCATGATTATTGACTGCTCACTTATGATTCGTGCCTACTCAGCTCTTTGTTTATTGCCTCCAGAGGCACATGATCAGTGTATGATAGAAAACATGATGAGCGCATGATCAGTCACATGATCAGCACCATTAAGTCACGTGATCACTACATGATAGTCATGTGATCAGTCCATGCACAGTCACGGTATCAGTGCATGATCAGCCACGTGATCAGTGCATGATCTGTCACATGATTAGTGTATGATCATCCACGTGATCAGTGCATGGGCAGACATGTGATCAGTGCATGATATAGACGTGATCAGTGCATGATCAGTCTCGTGATCAGTGCATGATAGCCACGTGATCAGTGCATGATCTGTCACCTGATGGGTGTATGATCATTCACGTGACCTGTACATGGTAGCTACATGATCATTTCATGATCAGCCACGTGAGTAGTGCACGATAACCACGTGATCACTGCATGATCAGTCACGTGATCAGTGCATGATCAGTCATGTGACCAGTACATGGTAGCTGCGTGATCATCGCATGATCAGCCACGTGAGCAGTGCATGATAGCCACGTGATCAGTGCATGATCAGACACGAGATCAGTGCATGATCAGTCACGTGATCTGTGCATGATCAGCCACGTGATCAGTGCATGATCTGTCACCTGATGGGTGTATGATCATTCACGTGACCTGTACATGGTAGCTACATGATCATTGCATGATCAGCCACGTGATCAGTGCATGATCAGCCACGTGATCAGTGCATGACCAGGCACGTGATCAGTGTATGTCCAGCCAAGTGATTAGTGCATGATAGCCACGTGATCAGTGAATGATTAGCCATGTGATCAGTGCATGATCAGTCACGTGATCAGTGCATGATCAGTCACGTGACCAGTGCATGATCATCCACGTGATCAGTGCATGTGGAGTCATGTAGTCAATGCATGATAGCGCCATGATCAGTGCACGATCAGTACCGTGATGAGTGTATGATCAGCCAAGTGAACAGTGAGTAGTGCACGATAACCACGTGATCACTGCATGATCAGTCACGTGATCAGTGCATGATCAGTCATGTGACCAGTACATGGTACATGGTAGCTGCGTGATCATCGCATGATCAGCCACGTGAGCAGTGCATGATAGCCACGTGATCAGTGCATGATCAGACACGAGATCAGTGCATGATCAGTCACGTGATCACTGCATGATCAGCCACGTGATCAGTGCATGACCAGGCACGTGATCAGTGTATGTCCAGCCAAGTGATCAGTGCATGATAGCCACGTGATCAGTGCATGATCAGTCACGTGATCAGTGCATGATCAGTCACGTGATCAGTGTATGATCAGCCACGTGATCAGTGCATGATCAGCCACATGATCAGTGCATGATCAATTACGTGATCAGTGCATGATATAGACGTGATCAGTGCATGATCAGTCTCGTGATCAGTGCATGATAGCCACGTGATCAGTGCATGATCTGTCACCTGATGGGTGTATGATCATTAACGTGACCTGTACATGGTAGCTACATGATCATTGCATGATCAGCCACGTGATCAGTGCATGATCAGCCACGTGATCAGTGCATGACCAGGCACGTGATCAGTGTATGTCCAGCCAAGTGATTAGTGCATGATAGCCACGTGATCAGTGCATGTTCAGTTACGTGATCAGTGCATGATCAGTCACGTTATCAGTGTATGATCAGCCACGTGATCAGTGCATGATCAGCCACATGATCAGTGCATGATCAATTACGTGATCAGTGCATGATCAGTCACGTGACCAGTTCTTGGTAGCTACGTGATCATTGCCAGATCAGCCACGTGAGCAGTGCATGATAGCCACGTGATCAGTGAATGATTAGCCATGTGATCAGTGCATGATCAGTCACGTGATCAGTGCATGATCAGTCACGTGACCAGTGCATGATCATCCACGTGATCAGTGCATGTGGAGTCATGTAGTCAATGCATGATAGCGCCATGATCAGTGCACGATCAGTACCGTGATGAGTGTATGATCAGCCAAGTGAACAGTGAAAGATAGCTACATGATCAGTGCATGATCAGTCACATGATCAGTGCATGATCAGTCACGTGATAGGTGTGTGATCAGCCATGTGAACAGTGCATGCTCAGTCACGTGATCAGGGCCTGCTGAGCTGTGTGATTACTGTCTGCTCATCTGCTTGACCATTTCCAGCTGAGCTGCACGATTCCTGCCTGTCATCTCCTTGACAATTGCCACCTGTGCTGCATAATTCCTGCCTGCTCATCTACTTGATTATTGCCAGCTGAGCAGCATGATTTCTCAGAGGTGAGTTCCATGATTATAGCCTGCTGACTGATTCCTGCCTACTCAGCTCTATGTTCATTGCCTCCAGAGGCACATGATCAGTGTGTGACACCAAACATGATCAGCACATGATCAGTCACATGATCAATGCATGATAAGCCAGGTGACCAGTGCATGATCAATTATGTGATCAGTGCATGATCAGTCATGTGACCAGTACATGGTAGCTGCGTGATCATTGAATGATCAGCCACGTGAGCAGTGCATGATAGCCACGTGATCAGTGCATGATCAGTCACGTGATCTGTGCATGATCAGTCACGTGACCAGTGCATGGTAGCTACGTTGTCATTGCATGATCAGCCACGTGATCAGAGCATGATAGCCACGTGATCAGTGTATGATCAGTCACGTGATCAGGACATGATCAGGCAACTGAACAGTGCATGATCATTTACGTGATCAGTGCATGATAGCCACGTGATCAATGCATGATAGCCACGTCATCAGTGCATGATCAGTCACGTGATACGTGTGTGATCAGCCACGTGATCAGTGCATGATATCCACGTGATCAGTGCATGATCTGTCACATGATTAGTGTATGATCATCCACGTGATCAGTGCATGGGCAGTCATGTGATCAGTGCATGATATAGACGTGATCAGTGCATGATCAGTCTCGTGATCAGTGCATGATAGCCACGTGATCAGTGCATGATCTGTCACCTGATGGGTGTATGATCATTCACGTGACCTTTACATGGTAGCTACATGATCATTGCATGAGCAGCAACGTGAGTAGTGCGCGATAGCCACGTGATCACTGCATGATCAGTCACGTGATCAGTGCATGATCAGTCATGTGACCAGTACATGGTAGCTGCGTGATCATCGCATGATCAGCCACGTGAGCAGTGCATGATAGCCACGTGATCAGTGCATGATCAGACACGAGATCAGTGCATGATCAGCCACGTGATCAGTGCATGACCAGGCACGTGATCAGTGTATGTCCAGCCAAGTGATCAGTGCATGATAGCCACGTGATCAGTGCATGTTCAGTCACGTGATCAGTGCATGATTAGTCACGTTATCAGTGTATGATCAGCCACGTGATCAGTGCATGATCAGCCACATGATCAGTGCATGATCAATTACGTGATCAGTGCATGATCAGTCACGTGACCAGTTCTTGGTAGCTACGTGACCATTGCCAGATCAGCCACGTGAGCAGTGCATGATAGCCTCGTGATCAGTGAATGATTAGCCATGTCATCAGTGCATGATCAGTCACGTAATCAGTGCATGATCAGTCACGTGACCAGTGCATGATCATCCACGTGATCAGTGCATGTGGAGTCATGTAGTCAATGCATTATAGCGCCATGATCAGTGCACGATCAGTACCGTGATGAGTGTATGATCAGCCAAGTGAACAGTGCAAGATAGCTACATGATCAGTGCATGATCAGTCACATGATCAGTGCATGATCAGTCACGTGATAGGTGTGTGATCAGCCATGTGAACAGTGCATGCTCAGTCACGTGATCAGGGCCTGCTGAGCTGTGTGATTACTGTCTGCTCATCTGCTTGACAATTTCCAGCTGAGCTGCACGATTCCTGCCTGTTATCTCCTTGACAATTGCCACCTGTGCTGCATAATTCCTGCCTGCTCATCTACTTGATTATTGCCAGCTGAGCAGCATGATTTCTCAGAGGTGAGTTCCATGATTATAGCCTGCTGACTGATTCCTGCCTACTCAGCTCTATGTTCATTGCCTCCAGAGGCACATGATCAGTGTGTGACACCAAACATGATCAGCACATGATCAGTCACATGATCAATGCATGATAAGCCAGGTGATCAGTGCATGATCAATTATGTGATCAGTGCAAGATCAGTCATGTGACCAGTACATGGTAGCTGCGTGATCATTGCATGATCAGCCACGTGAGCAGTGCATGATAGCCACGTGATCAGTGCATGATCAGTCACGTGATCTGTGCATGATCAGTCACGTGACCAGTGCATGGTAGCTACGTGGTCATTGCTTGATCAGCCACGTGATCAGAGCATGATAGCCACGTGATCAGTGCATGATCAGTCACGTGATCAGGACATGATCAGTCAACTGAACAGTGCATGATCATTTACATGATCAGTGCATGATAGCCACGTGATCAATGCATGATAGCCACGTCATCAGTGCATGATCAGTCACGTGATACGTGTGATCAGCCACGTGATCAGTGCATGATATCCACGTGATCAGTGCAGGATAGCCACGTGATCACTTCATGATTATTCACGTTATCTGTACATGATCAGTCACGTGATACGTGTGTTCAGCCACCGGATCAGTGCGTGATGATCCATGTGATCAGTGCAGGATCAATTACGTGATCAGTGCATGATCAGTCACGTGACCAGTACATGGTAGCTACGTGATCATTGCGTGATCAGCCACGTGATCAGTGCATGATAGCCACGTGATCAGTGCATGATCATTAATGTGATACGTGTGTGATCAGCCACGTGATCAGTGCATGACATCCACGTGATCAGTGCATGATAGCCACGTAATCAGTGCATGAGAGCCACGTGATCATTGCTTGATCAGTCACGTGATACATGTGTGATCAGCCACGTGATCAGTGCAGGATCAATTACGTGATCAGTGCATAATCAGTCACGTGACCAGTAAATGGTTGCTACGTGATCCTTGCATGATCAGCCACGTGAGCAGAGCATGATAGCCACGTGATCAGTGCATGATCAGTCACGTAATCAGTACATGATCAGTCACGTGAACAGTGCATGATCATTTACGTGATCTGTGCATGATCAGTCACGTGACCAATATATGGTAGCTACGTGATCATTCCATGACGAGCCACATGAGCAGTGCATGATAGCCACGTGATGTGTACATGATCAGTTACGTGAGCAGAGTATGATCAGCCACGTGATCAGTGCATGATATCCACGTGATCAGTGCATGATCAGTTACCTGAGCAGTGTATGATCAGCCACGTGATCAGTTCATGGTCAGACACGTGAACAGTGTATGATCAGCCACGTGATCAGTGCATGATATTCAAGTGATCAGTGCATGATCATCACGTGATCCGTGTATGATCAGCCACGTGAATAGTGCATGCTCAGTCACGTGATCTGGGCCTGCTGAGCTGCGTGATTACTGTCTGCTCATCTGCTTGACAATTGCCAGCTGAGCTGAACGATTCCTGCCTGTCATCTGCTTGACAATTGCCAGCTGTGCTGCGTAATTCCTGCCTGCTCAGCTGCTTGATTATTGCCAGCTGAGCAGCATGATTCCTCACAGCTGAGTTCCATGATTTTTGCCTGCTGACTTATGATTCGTGCCTACTCAGCTCTTTGTTTATTGCCTCCAGAGGCACATGATCAGTGTATGAAAGCAAACATGATCAGCGCATGATCAGTCACATGATCAGCGCCATTAAGTCACGTGATCAGTACATGATAGTCATGTGATCAGTCCATGCTCAGTCACGGTATCAGTGCATGATCAGCCACGTGATCAGTGCAGGATCAGCCAGGTGATCATTTCATGATAGCTATGTGATCAGTTCATGATTTGTTACGTGATCTGTGCATGACCAGGCAGGTGATCAGTGTATGATCCGTCACCAAATGGGTGTATGATCAGTCACCTGACCGGTACATGGTAGCTACATGATCATTGCATGATCAGCCACGTGAGTAGTGCATGATAGCCACGTGATCAGTGCATGATCAGTCACGTGTTCAGTGCATGAACAGTCATGTAATCTGTGCATGACCAGGCACGTGATCAGAGTATGACCAGCCAAGTTATCAGTGCATGATAGCCACGTGATCAGTGCATGATCAGTCACGTGAGCAGTGCATGATCAGTCACGTGATCAGTGGATGATCAGCCACGTGATCAGTGCATGATCAGCCACATGATCAGTGCATGATCTATTATGTGATCAGTGCATGATCAGTTACGTGATCAGTGCATGATCAGTCACGTGATCAGTACATGATCAGTCACGTGAACAGTGCATGATCAGTCATGTGATCAGTGTATGACCAGCCAAGTGATCAGTGCATGATAGCCACGAGATCAGTGCATGATCAGTCACGTGATCAGTGCATGATCAGTCACGTGATCAGTACATGATCAGTCACGTGAAGAGTGCATGATCAGTCATGTGATCAGTGTATGACCAGCCAAGTGATCAGTGCATGATAGCCACGTGATCAGTGCATGATCAGTCACGTGATCAGTGCATGATCAGTCATGTGATCAGTGTATGATCAGCCACGTGATCAGTGCATGATCAGCCACATGATCAGTGCATGATCAATTACGTGATCAGTGCATGATATAGACGTGATCAGTGCATGATCATTCTCGTGATCAGTGCATGATAGCCACGTGATCAGTGCATGATCTGTCATCTGATGGGTGTATGATCATTAACGTGACCTGTACATGGTAGCTACATGATCATTTCATGATCAGCCATGTGAGTAGTGCACGATAGCCACGTGATCAATGCATGATCAGTCACGTGATCAGTGCATGATCAGTCACGTGATCAGTGCATGATCAGCCACGTGATCAGTGCATGATCTGTCACCTGATGGGTGTATGATCATTCACGTGACCTGTACATGGTAGCTACATGATCATTGCATGATCAGCCACGTGATCAGTGCATGATCAGCCACGTGATCAGTGCATGACCAGGCACGTGATCAGTGTATGTCCAGCCAAGTGATTAGTGCATGATAGCCACGTGATCAGTGCATGTTCAGTTACGTGATCAGTGCATGATCAGTCACGTTATCAGTGTATGATCAGCCACGTGATCAGTGCATGATCAGCCACATGATCAGTGCATGATCAATTACGTGATCAGTGCATGATCAGTCACGTGACCAGTTCTTGGTAGCTACGTGATCATTGCCAGATCAGCCACGTGAGCAGTGCATGATAGCCACGTGATCAGTGAATGATTAGCCATGTGATCAGTGCATGATCAGTCACGTGATCAGTGCATGATCAGTCACGTGACCAGTGCATGATCATCCACGTGATCAGTGCATGTGGAGTCATGTAGTCAATGCATGATAGCGCCATGATCAGTGCACGATCAGTACCGTGATGAGTGTATGATCAGCCAAGTGAACAGTGAAAGATAGCTACATGATCAGTGCATGATCAGTCACATGATCAGTGCATGATCAGTCACGTGATAGGTGTGTGATCAGCCATGTGAACAGTGCATGCTCAGTCACGTGATCAGGGCCTGCTGAGCTGGTGATTACTGTCTGCTCATCTGCTTGACCATTTCCAGCTGAGCTGCACGATTCCTGCCTGTCATCTCCTTGACAATTGCCACCTGTGCTGCATAATTCCTGCCTGCTCATCTACTTGATTATTGCCAGCTGAGCAGCATGATTTCTCAGAGGTGAGTTCCATGATTATAGCCTGCTGACTGATTCCTGCCTACTCAGCTCTATGTTCATTGCCTCCAGAGGCACATGATCAGTGTGTGACACCAAACATGATCAGCACATGATCAGTCACATGATCAATGCATGATAAGCCAGGTGACCAGTGCATGATCAATTATGTGATCAGTGCATGATCAGTCATGTGACCAGTACATGGTAGCTGCGTGATCATTGAATGATCAGCCACGTGAGCAGTGCATGATAGCCACGTGATCAGTGCATGATCAGTCACGTGATCTGTGCATGATCAGTCACGTGACCAGTGCATGGTAGCTACGTTGTCATTGCATGATCAGCCACGTGATCAGAGCATGATAGCCACGTGATCAGTGTATGATCAGTCACGTGATCAGGACATGATCAGGCAACTGAACAGTGCATGATCATTTACGTGATCAGTGCATGATAGCCACGTGATCAATGCATGATAGCCACATCATCAGTGCATGATCAGTCACGTGATACGTGTGTGATCAGCCACGTGATCAGTGCATGATATCCACGTGATCAGTGCATGATCTGTCACATGATTAGTGTATGATCATCCACGTGATCAGTGCATGGGCAGTCATGTGATCAGTGCATGATATAGACGTGATCAGTGCATGATCAGTCTCGTGATCAGTGCATGATAGCCACGTGATCAGTGCATGATCTGTCACCTGATGGGTGTATGATCATTCACGTGACCTTTACATGGTAGCTACATGATCATTGCATGATCAGCAACGTGAGTAGTGCGCGATAGCCACGTGATCACTGCATGATCAGTCACGTGATCAGTGCATGATCAGTCATGTGACCAGTACATGGTAGCTACGTGATCATCGCATGATCAGCCACGTGAGCAGTGCATGATAGCCACGTGATCAGTGCATGATCAGACACGAGATCAGTGCATGATCAGCCACGTGATCAGTGCATGACCAGGCACGTGATCAGTGTATGTCCAGCCAAGTGATCAGTGCATGATAGCCACGTGATCAGTGCATGTTCAGTCACGTGATCAGTGCATGATTAGTCACGTTATCAGTGTATGATCAGCCACGTGATCAGTGCATGATCAGCCACATGATCAGTGCATGATCAATTACGTGATCAGTGCATGATCAGTCACGTGACCAGTTCTTGGTAGCTACGTGATCATTGCCAGATCAGCCACGTGAGCAGTGCATGATAGCCTCGTGATCAGTGAATGATTAGCCATGTCATCAGTGCATGATCAGTCACGTAATCAGTGCATGATCAGTCACGTGACCAGTGCATGATCATCCACGTGATCAGTGCATGTGAGTCATGTAGTCAATGCATTATAGCGCCATGATCAGTGCACGATCAGTACCGTGATGAGTGTATGATCAGCCAAGTGAACAGTGCAAGATAGCTACATGATCAGTGCATGATCAGTCACATGATCAGTGCATGATCAGTCACGTGATAGGTGTGTGATCAGCCATGTGAACAGTGCATGCTCAGTCACGTGATCAGGGCCTGCTGAGCTGTGTGATTACTGTCTGCTCATCTGCTTGACAATTTCCAGCTCAGCTGCACGATTCCTGCCTGTTATCTCCTTGACAATTGCCACCTGTGCTGCATAATTCCTGCCTGCTCATCTACTTGATTATTGCCAGCTGAGCAGCATGATTTCTCAGAGGTGAGTTCCATGATTATAGCCTGCTGACTGATTCCTGCCTACTCAGCTCTATGTTCATTGCCTCCAGAGGCACATGATCAGTGTGTGACACCAAACATGATCAGCACATGATCAGTCACATGATCAATGCATGATAAGCCAGGTGATCAGTGCATGATCAATTATGTGATCAGTGCAAGATCAGTCATGTGACCAGTACATGGTAGCTGCGTGATCATTGCATGATCAGCCACGTGAGCAGTGCATGATAGCCACGTGATCAGTGCATGATCAGTCACGTGATCTGTGCATGATCAGTCATGTGACCAGTGCATGGTAGCTACGTGGTCATTGCTTGATCAGCCACGTGATCAGAGCATGATAGCCACGTGATCAGTGCATGATCAGTCACGTGATCAGGACATGATCAGTCAACTGAACAGTGCATGATCATTTACATGATCAGTGCATGATAGCCACGTGATCAATGCATGATAGCCACGTCATCAGCGCATGATCAGTCACGTGATACGTGTGTGATCAGCCACGTGATCAGTGCATGATATCCACGTGATCAGTGCAGGATAGCCACGTGATCACTTCATGATTATTCACGTTATCTGTACATGATCAGTCACGTGATACGTGTGTTCAGCCACCGGATCAGTGCGTGATGATCCATGTGATCAGTGCAGGATCAATTACGTGATCAGTGCATGATCAGTCATGTGACCAGTACATGGTAGCTACGTGATCATTGCGTGATCAGCCACGTGATCAGTGCATGATAGCCACGTGATCAGTGCATGATCATTAATGTGATACGTGTGTGATCAGCCACGTGATCAGTGCATGACATCCACGTGATCAGTGCATGATAGCCACGTAATCAGTGCATGAGAGCCACGTGATCATTGCTTGATCAGTCACGTGATACATGTGTGATCAGCCACGTGATCAGTGCAGGATCAATTACGTGATCAGTGCATAATCAGTCACGTGACCAGTAAATGGTTGCTACGTGATCCTTGCATGATCAGCCACGTGAGCAGAGCATGATAGCCACGTGATCAGTGCATGATCAGTCACGTAATCAGTACATGATCAGTCACGTGAACAGTGCATGATCATTTACGTGATCTGTGCATGATCAGTCACGTGACCAATATATGGTAGCTACGTGATCATTCCATGACGAGCCACGTGAGCAGTGCATGATAGCCACGTGATGTGTACATGATCAGTTACGTGAACAGAGTATGATCAGCCACGTGATCAGTGCATGATATCCACGTGATCAGTGCATGATCAGTTACCTGAGCAGTGTATGATCAGCCACGTGATCAGTTCATGGTCAGACACGTGAACAGTGTATGATCAGCCACGTGATCAGTGCATGATATTCAAGTGATCAGTGCATGATCATCACGTGATCCGTGTATGATCAGCCACGTGAATAGTGCATGCTCAGTCACGTGATCTGGGCCTGCTGAGCTGCGTGATTACTGTCTGCTCATCTGCTTGACAATTGCCAGCTGAGCTGCACGATTCCTGCCTGTCATCTGCTTGACAATTATCAGCTGTGCTGCGTAATTCCTGCCTGCTCAGCTGCTTGATTATTGCCAGCTGAGCAGCATGATTCCTCACAGCTGAGTTCCATGATTTTTGCCTGCTGACTTATGATTCGTGCCTACTCAGCTCTTTGTTTATTGCCTCCAGAGGCACATGATCAGTGTATGAAAGCAAACATGATCAGCGCATGATCAGTCACATGATCAGCGCCATTAAGTCACGTGATCAGTACATGATAGTCATGTGATCAGTCCATGCTCAGTCACGGTATCAGTGCATGATCAGCCACGTGATCAGTGCAGGATCAGCCAGGTGATCATTTCATGATAGCTATGTGATCAGTTCATGATTTGTTACGTGATCTGTGCATGACCAGGCAGGTGATCAGTGTATGATCCGTCACCAAATGGGTGTATGATCAGTCACCTGACCGGTACATGGTAGCTACATGATCATTGCATGATCAGCCACGTGAGTAGTGCATGATAGCCACGTGATCAGTGCATGATCAGTCACGTGTTCAGTGCATGAACAGTCATGTAATCTGTGCATGACCAGGCACGTGATCTGAGTATGACCAGCCAAGTTATCAGTGCATGATAGCCACGTGATCAGTGCATGATCAGTCACGTGAGCAGTGCATGATCAGTCACGTGATCAGTGGATGATCAGCCACGTGATCAGTGCATGATCAGCCACATGATCAGTGCATGATCTATTATGTGATCAGTGCATGATCAGTTACGTGATCAGTGCATGATCAGTCACGTGATCAGTACATGATCAGTCACGTGAACAGTGCATGATCAGTCATGTGATCAGTGTATGACCAGCCAAGTGATCAGTGCATGATAGCCACGAGATCAGTGCATGATCAGTCACGTGATCAGTGCATGATCAGTCACGTGATCAGTACATGATCAGTCACGTGAACAGTGCATGATCAGTCATGTGATCAGTGTATGACCAGCCAAGTGATCAGTGCATGATATGTCATGTGACAGTTGTGTGATCAGCCACGTGCACAGTGCATGTTCCGCCACGTATTCAGTGCATGATAGCCACGTGATCAGTGCATGATCAGTTACGTGAGCCGTGTATGACCAGACAAGTGATCAGTGCATGGTCAGACACGTGAACAGTGTTTGATCAGCCACGTGATCAGTGCATGATATCCAAGTGATCAGTGCATGATCAATCACGTGATCAGTGTATGATCAGCCACATGAACAGTGCATGCTCAGTCACGTGATCAGGGCCTGATGAGCTGCGTGATTACTGTCTGCTCATCTGCTTGACAATTGCCAGCTGAGCTGCACGATTCCTGCCTGTCATCTGCTTCACAATTGCCAGCTGTGCTGCGTAATTCCTGCCTGCTCAGCTGCTTGATTATTGCCAGCTGAGCAGCATGATTCCTCACAGCTGAGTTCCATGATTATTGACTGCTGACTTATGATTTGTGCCTACTCAGCTCTTTGTTTATTGCCTCCAGAGGCACATGATCAGTGTATGATAGAAAACATGATCAGCGCAAGATCAGTCACATGATCAGTGCCATTAAGTAACGTAATCACTACATGATAGTCATGTGATCAGTCCATGCACAGTCACGGTATCAGTGCATGATCAGCCACGTGATCAGTGCATGATCTGTCACATGATTAGTGTATGATCATCCACGTGATCAGTGCATGGGCAGTCATGTGATCAGTGCATGATATAGACGTGATCAGTGCATGATCAGTCACGTGATCAGGACATGATTAGTCAACTGAACAGTGCATGATCATTTACGTGATCAGTGCATGATCAGTCATGTAATCTGTGCATGACCAGGCACGTGATCAGAGTATGACCAGCCAAGTTATCAGTGCATGATAGCCACGTGATCAGTGCATGATCAGTCACGTGTTCAGTGCATGATCAGTCATGTAATCTGTGCATGACCAGGCACGTGATCAGAGTATGACCAGCCAAGTTATCAGTGCATGATAGCCACGTGATCAGTGCATGATCAGTCACGTGAGCAGTGCATGATCAGTCACGTGATCAGTGGATGATCAGCCACGTGATCAGTGCATGATCAGCCACATGATCAGTGCATGATCTATTACGTGATCAGTGCATGATCAGTTACGTGAGCAGTGTATGACCAGACAAGTGATCAGTGCATGGTCAGACACGTGAACAGTGTTTGATCAGCCACGTGATCAGTGCATGATATCCAAGTGATCAGTGCATGATCAATCACGTGATCAGTGTATGATCAGCCACGTGAACAGTGCATGCTCAGTCAGGTGATCAGGGCCTGTTGAGCTGCGTGATTAATGTCTGCTCATCTGCTTGACAATTGACAGCTGAGCTGCACGATTCCTGCCTGTCATCTGCTTGACCATTGCCAGCTGTGCTGCGTAATTCCTGCCTACTCAGCTGCTTGATTATTGCCAGCTGAGCAGCATGATTCCTCACAGCTGAGTTCCATGATTATTGACTGGTGACTTATGATTTGTGCCTACTCAGCTCTTTGTTTATTGCCTCCAGAGGCACATGATCAGTGTATGATAGCAAACATGATCAGTGCATGATCAGCCACGTGATCAGTGCATGATCAGCCACGTGATCAGTGCATGACCAGGCACGTGATCAGTGTATGTCCAGCCAAGTGATTAGTGCATGATAGCCACGTGATCAGTGCATGTTCAGTCACGTGATCAGTGCATGATCAGTCACGTTATCAGTGTATGATCAGCCACGTGATCAGTGCATGATCAGCCACATGATCAGTGCATGATCAATTACGTGATCAGTGCATGATCAGTCACGTGACCAGTTCTTGGTAGCTACGTGATCATTGCCAGATCAGCCACGTGAGCAGTGCATGATAGCCACGTGATCAGTGAATGATTAGCCATGTGATCAGTGCATGATCAGTCACGTGATCAGTGCATGATCAGTCACGTGACCAGTGCATGATCATCCACGTGATCAGTGCATGTGGAGTCATGTAGTCAATGCATGATAGCGCCATGATCAGTGCACGATCAGTACCGTGATGAGTGTATGATCAGCCAAGTGAACAGTGAGTAGTGCACGATAACCACGTGATCACTGCATGATCAGTCACGTGATCAGTGCATGATCAGTAATGTGACCAGTACATGGTACATGGTAGCTGCGTGATCATCGCATGATCAGCCACGTGAGCAGTGCATGATAGCCACGTGATCAGTGCATGATCAGACACGAGATCAGTGCATGATCAGTCACGTGATCACTGCATGATCAGCCACGTGATCAGTGCATGACCAGGCACGTGATCAGTGTATGTCCAGCCAAGTGATCAGTGCATGATAGCCACGTGATCAGTGCATGATCAGTCACGTGATCAGTGCATGATCAGTCACGTGATCAGTGTATGATCAGCCACGTGATCAGTGCATGATCAGCCACATGATCAGTGCATGATCAATTACGTGATCAGTGCATGATATAGACGTTATCAGTGCATGATCAGTCACGTGATCAGTGCATGATAGCCACGTGATCAGTGCATGATCAGCCATGTGAGTAGTGCACGATAGCCACGTGATCACTGCATGATCAGTCACGTGATCAGTGCATGATCAGTCACGTGATCAGTGCATGATCAGCCACGTGATCAGTGCATGATCTGTCACCTGATGGGTGTATGATCATTCACGTGACCTTTACATGGTAGCTACATGATCATTGCATGATCAGCCACGTGATCAGTGCATGATCAGCCACGTGATCAGTGCATGACCAGGCACGTGATCAGTGTATGTCCAGCCAAGTGATTAGTGCATGATAGCCACGTGATCAGTGCATGTTCAGTTACGTAATCAGTGCATGATCAGTCACGTTATCAGTGTATGATCAGCCACGTGATCAGTGCATGATCAGCCACATGATCAGTGCATGATTAATTACGTGATCAGTGCATGATCAGTCACGTGACCAGTTCTTGGTAGCTACGTGATCATTGCCAGATCAGCCACGTGAGCAGTGCATGATGGCCACGTGATCAGTGAATGATTAGCCATGTGATCAGTGCATGATCAGTCACGTGATCAGTGCATGATCAGTCACGTGACCACTGCATGATCATCCACGTGATCAGTGCATGTGAGTCATGTAGTCAATGCATGATAGCGCCATGATCAGTGCACGATCAGTACCGTGATGAGTGTATGATCAGCCAAGTGAACAGTGAAAGATAGCTACATGTTCAGTGCATGATCAGTCACATGATCAGTGCATGATCAGTCACGTGATAGGTGTGTGATCAGCCATGTGAACAGTGCATGCTCAGTCACGTGATCAGGGCCTGCTGAGCTGTGTGATTACTGTCTGCTCATCTGCTTGACCATTTCCAGCTGAGCTGCACGATTCCTGCCTGTCATCTCCTTGACAATTGCCACCTGTGCTGCATAATTCCTGCCTGCTCATCTACTTGATTATTGCCAGCTGAGCAGCATGATTTCTCAGAGGTGAGTTCCATGATTATAGTCTGCTGACTGATTCCTGCCTACTCAGCTCTATGTTCATTGCCTCCAGAGGCACATGATCAGTGTGTGACACCAAACATGATCAGCACATGATCAGTCACATGATCAATGCATGATAAGCCAGGTGACCAGTGCATGATCAATTATGTGATCAGTGCATGATCAGTCATGTGACCAGTACATGGTAGCTGCGTGATCATTGCATGATCAGCCACGTGAGCAGTGCATGATAGCCACGTGATCAGTGCATGATCAGTCACGTGATCTGTGCATGATCAGTCACGTGACCAGTGCATGGTAGCTACGTTGTCATTGCATGATCAGCCACGTGATCAGAGCATGATAGCCACGTGATCAGTGTATGATCAGTCACGTGATCAGGACATGATCAGTCAACTGAACAGTGCATGATCATTTACGTGATCAGTGCATGATAGCCACGTGATCAATGCATGATAGCCACGTCATCAGTGCATGATCAGTCACGTGATCAGTGTGTGATCAGCCACGTGATCAGTGCATGATCAGCCACGTGATCAGTGCATGATCTGTCACATGATTAGTGTATGATCATCCACGTGATCAGTGCATGGGCAGTCATGTGATCAGTGCATGATATAGACGTGATCAGTGCATGATCAGTCTCGTGATCAGTGCATGATAGCCACGTGATCAGTGCATGATCTGTCACCTGATGGGTGTATGATCATTCACGTGAACTTTACATGGTAGCTACATGATCATTGCATGATCAGCAACGTGAGTAGTGCGCGATAGCCACGTGATCACTGCATGATCAGTCACGTGATCAGTGCATGATCAGTCATGTGACCAGTACATGGTAGCTGCGTGACCATCGCATGATCAGCCACGTGAGCAGTGCATGATAGCCACGTGATCAGTGCATGATCAGACACGAGATCAGTGCATGATCAGTCACGTGATCAGTGCATGATCAGCCACGTGATCAGTGCATGACCAGGCACGTGATCAGTGTATGTCCAGCCAAGTGATCAGTGCATGATAGCCACGTGATCAGTGCATGTTCAGTCACGTGATCAGTGCATGATTAGTCACGTTATCAGTGTATGATCAGCCACGTGATCAGTGCATGATCAGCCACATGATCAGTGCATGATCAATTACGTGATCAGTGCATGATCAGTCACGTGACCAGTTCTTGGTAGCTACGTGATCATTGCCAGATCAGCCACGTGAGCAGTGCATGATAGCCTCGTGATCAGTGAATGATTAGCCATGTCATCAGTGCATGATCAGTCACGTAATCAGTGCATGATCAGTCACGTGACCAGTGCATGATCATCCACGTGATCAGTGCATGTGGAGTCATGTAGTCAATGCATTATAGCGCCATGATCAGTGCACGATCAGTACCGTGATGAGTGTATGATCAGCCAAGTGAACAGTGCAAGATAGCTACATGATCAGTGCATGATCAGTCACATGATCAGTGCATGATCAGTCACGTGATAGGTGTGTGATCAGCCATGTGAACAGTGCATGCTCAGTCACGTGATCAGGGCCTGCTGAGCTGTGTGATTACTGTCTGCTCATCTGCTTGACAATTTCCAGCTGAGCTGCACGATTCCTGCCTGTTATCTCCTTGACAATTGCCACCTGTGCTGCATAATTCCTGCCTGCTCATCTACTTGATTATTGCCAGCTGAGCAGCATGATTTCTCAGAGGTGAGTTCCATGATTATAGCCTGCTGACTGATTCCTGCCTACTCAGCTCTATGTTCATTGCCTCCAGAGGCACATGATCAGTGTGTGACACCAAACATGATCAGCACATGATCAGTCACATGATCAATGCATGATAAGCCAGGTGATCAGTGCATGATCAATTATGTGATCAGTGCATGATCAGTCATGTGACCAGTACATGGTAGCTGCGTGATCATTGCATGATCAGCCACGTGATCAGTGCATGATAGCCACGTGATCAGTGCATGATCAGTCACGTGATCAGTGCATGATCAGTCACGTGACCAGTGCATGGTAGCTACGTGGTCATTGCTTGATCAGCCACGTGATCAGAGCATGATAGCCACGTGATCAGTGCATGATCAGTCACGTGATCAGGACATGATCAGTCAACTGAACAGTGCATGATCATTTACATGATCAGTGCATGATAGCCACGTGATCAATGCATGATAGCCACGTCATCAGTGCATGATCAGTCACGTGATACGTGTGTGATCAGCCACGTGATCAGTGCATGATATCCACGTGATCAGTGCAGGATAGCCACGTGATCACTTCATGATTATTCACGTTATCTGTACATGATCAGTCACGTGATACGTGTGTTCAGCCACCGGATCAGTGCGTGATGATCCATGTGATCAGTGCAGGATCAATTACGTGATCAGTGCATGATCAGTCACGTGACCAGTACATGGTAGCTACGTGATCATTGCGTGATCAGCCACGTGATCAGTGCATGATAGCCACGTGATCAGTGCATGATCATTAATGTGATACGTGTGTGATCAGCCACGTGATCAGTGCATGACATCCACGTGATCAGTGCATGATAGCCACGTAATCAGTGCATGAGAGCCACGTGATCATTGCTTGATCAGTCACGTGATACATGTGTGATCAGCCACGTGATCAGTGCAGGGTCAATTACGTGATCAGTGCATAATCAGTCACGTGACCAGTAAATGGTTGCTACGTGATCCTTGCATGATCAGCCACGTGAGCAGAGCATGATAGCCACGTGATCAGTGCATGATCAGTCACGTAATCAGTACATGATCAGTCACGTGAACAGTGCATGATCATTTACGTGATCTGTGCATGATCAGTCACGTGACCAATATATGGTAGCTACGTGATCATTCCATGACGAGCCACGTGAGCAGTGCATGATAGCCACGTGATGTGTACATGATCAGTTACGTGAGCAGAGTATGATCAGCCACGTGATCAGTGCATGATATCCACGTGATCAGTGCATGATCAGTTACCTGAGCAGTGTATGATCAGCCACGTGATCAGTTCATGGTCAGACACGTGAACAGTGTATGATCAGCCACGTGATCAGTGCATGATATTCAAGTGATCAGTGCATGATCATCACGTGATCCGTGTATGATCAGCCACGTGAATAGTGCATGCTCAGTCACGTGATCTGGGCCTGCTGAGCTGCGTGATTACTGTCTGCTCATCTGCTTGACAATTGCCAGCTGAGCTGAACGATTCTTGCCTGTCATCTGCTTGACAATTGCCAGCTGTGCTGCGTAATTCCTGCCTGCTCAGCTGCTTGATTATTGCCAGCTGAGCAGCATGATTCCTCACAGCTGAGTTCCATGATTTTTGCCTGCTGACTTATGATTCGTGCCTACTCAGCTCTTTGTTTATTGCCTCCAGAGGCACATGATCAGTGTATGAAAGCAAACATGATCAGCGCATGATCAGTCACATGATCAGCGCCATTAAGTCACGTGATCAGTACATGATAGTCATGTGATCAGTCCATGCTCAGTCACGGTATCAGTGCATGATCAGCCACGTGATCAGTGCAGGATCAGCCAGGTGATCATTTCATGATAGCTATGTGATCAGTTCATGATTTGTTACGTGATCTGTGCATGACCAGGCAGGTGATCAGTGTATGATCCGTCACCAAATGGGTGTATGATCAGTCACCTGACCGGTACATGGTAGCTACATGATCATTGCATGATCAGCCACGTGAGTAGTGCATGATAGCCACGTGATCAGTGCATGATCAGTCACGTGTTCAGTGCATGAACAGTCATGTAATCTGTGCATGACCAGGCACGTGATCAGTGTATGACCAGCCAAGTTATCAGTGCATGATAGCCACGTGATCAGTGCATGATCAGTCACGTGAGCAGTGCATGATCAGTCACGTGATCAGTGGATGATCAGCCACGTGATCAGTGCATGATCAGCCACATGATCAGTGCATGATCTATTATGTGTTCAGTGCATGATCAGTTACGTGATCAGTGCATGATCAGTCACGTGATCAGTACATGATCAGTCACGTGAACAGTGCATGATCAGTCATGTGATCAGTGTATGACCAGCCAAGTGATCAGTGCATGATAGCCACGAGATCAGTGCATGATCAGTCACGTGATCAGTGCATGATCAGTCACGTGATCAGTACATGATCAGTCACGTGAACAGTGCATGATCAGTCATGTGATCAGTGTATGACCAGCCAAGTGATCAGTGCATGATATGTCATGTGACAGTTGTGTGATCAGCCACGTGCACAGTGCATGTTCCGCCACGTATTCAGTGCATGATAGCCACGTGATCAGTGCATGATCAGTTACGTGAGCAGTGTATGACCAGACAAGTGATCAGTGCATGGTCAGACAAGTGAACAGTGTTTGATCAGCCACGTGATCAGTGCATGATATCCAAGTGATCAGTGCATGATCAATCACGTGATCAGTGTATGATCAGCCACATGAACAGTGCATGCTCAGTCACGTGATCAGGGCCTGATGAGCTGCGTGATTACTGTCTGCTCATCTGCTTGACAAATGCCAGCTGAGCTGCACGATTCCTGCCTGTCATCTGCTTCACAATTGCCAGCTGTGCTGCGTAATTCCTGCCTGCTCAGCTGCTTGATTATTGCCAGCTGAGCAGCATGATTCCTCACAGCTGAGTTCCATGATTATTGACTGCTGACTTATGATTTGTGCCTACTCAGCTCTTTGTTTATTGCCTCCAGAGGCACATGATCAGTGTATGATAGAAAACATGATCAGCGCAAGATCAGTCACATGATCAGCGCCATTAAGTAACGTGATCACTACATGATAGTCATGTGATCAGTCCATGCACAGTCACGGTATCAGTGCATGATCAGCCACGTGATCAGTGCATGATCTGTCACATGATTAGTGTATGATCATCCACGTGATCAGTGCATGGGCAGTCATGTGATCAGTGCATGATATAGACGTGATCAGTGCATGATCAGTCACGTGATCAGGACATGATTAGTCAACTGAACAGTGCATGATCATTTACGTGATCAGTGCATGATCAGTCATGTAATCTGTGCATGACCAGGCACGTGATCAGAGTATGACCAGCCAAGTTATCAGTGCATGATAGCCACGTGATCAGTGCATGATCAGTCACGTGTTCAGTGCATGATCAGTCATGTAATCTGTGCATGACCAGGCACGTGATCAGAGTATGACCAGCCAAGTTATCAGTGCATGATAGCCACGTGATCAGTGCATGATCAGTCACGTGAGCAGTGCATGATCAGTCACGTGATCAGTGGATGATCAGCCACGTGATCAGTGCATGATCAGCCACATGATCAGTGCATGATCTATTACGTGATCAGTGCATGATCAGTTACGTGAGCAGTGTATGACCAGACAAGTGATCAGTGCATGGTCAGACACGTGAACAGTGTTTGATCAGCCACGTGATCAGTGCATGATATCCAAGTGATCAGTGCATGATCAATCACGTGATCAGTGTATGATCAGCCACGTGAACAGTGCATGCTCAGTCAGGTGATCAGGGCCTGTTGAGCTGCGTGATTAATGTCTGCTCATCTGCTTGACAATTGACAGCTGAGCTGCACGATTCCTGCCTGTCATCTGCTTGACAATTGCCAGCTGTGCTGCGTAATTCCTGCCTACTCAGCTGCTTGATTATTGCCAGCTGAGCAGCATGATTCCTCACAGCTGAGTTCCATGATTATTGACTGGTGACTTATGATTTGTGCCTACTCAGCTCTTTGTTTATTGCCTCCAGAGGCACATGATCAGTGTATGATAGCAAACATGATCAGCGCATGATCAGTCACATGATCAGCGCCATTAAGTCACGTGATCACTACATGATAGTCATGTGATCAGTCCATGCACAGTCACGGTATCAGTGCATGATCAGCCACGTGATCAGTGCATGATCTGTCACATGATTAGTGTATGATCATCCACGTGATCAGTGCATGGGCAGTCATGTGATCAGTGCATGATATAGACGTGATCAGTGCATGATCAGTCACGTGATCAGGACATGATCACTCAACTGAACAGTGCATGATCATTTACGTGATCAGTGCATGATAGCCACGTGCTCAATGCATGATAGCCACGTCATCAGTGCATGATCAGTCACGTGATATGTGTGTGATCAGCCACGTGATCAGTGCATGATATCCACGTGATCAGTGCAGGATAGCCACGTGATCACTTCATGATTATTCACGTTATCTGTTATGATCAGTCACGTGATACGTGTGTTCAGCCACCGGATCAGTGCGTGATGATCCATGTGATCAGTGCAGGATCAATTACGTGATCAGTGCATGATCAGTCACGTGACCAGTACATGGTAGCTACGTGATCATTGCGTGATCAGCCACGTGATCAGTGCATGATAGCCACGTGATCAGTGCATGATCAGTAATGTGATACGTGTGTGATCAGCCACGTGATCAGTGCATGACATCCACGTGATCAGTGCATGATAGCCACGTAATCAGTGCATGAGAGCCACGTGATCATTGCTTGATCAGTCACGTAATCAGTACATGATCAGTCACGTGAACAGTGCATGATCATTTACGTGATCTGTGCATGATCAGTCACGTGACCAATATATGGTAGCTATGTGATCATTCCATGACGAGCCACGTGAGCAGTGCATGATAGCCACGTGATGTGTGCATGATGAGTTACGTGAGCAGAGTATGATCAGCCACGTGATCAGTGCATGCTCAGTCACGTTATCAGGGCCTGCTGAGCTGCGTGATTACTGTCTGGTCATCTGCTTGACAATTGCCAGCTGAGCTGCACGATTCCTGCCTGTCATCTGCTTGACAATTGCCAGCTGTGCTGTGTAATTTCTGCCTGCTCAGCTGCTTGATTATTGCCAGCTGAGCAGCATGATTTCTCAGAGCTGAGTTCCATGATTATAGCCTGCTGACTGATTCCTGCCTACTCAGCTCTATGTTCATTGCCTCCAGAGGCACATGATCAGTGTGTGACACCAAACATGATCAGCACATGATCAGTCACATGATCAATGCATGATAAGCCAGGTGATCAGTGCATGATCAATTATGTGATCAGTGCATGATCAGTCATGTGACCAGTACATGGTAGCTGCGTGATCATTGCATGATCAGCCACGTGAGCAGTGCATGATAGCCACGTGATCAGTGCATGATCAGTCACGTGATCTGTGCATGATCAGTCACGTGACCAGTGCATGGTAGCTACGTGGTCATTGCTTGATCAGCCACGTGATCAGAGCATGATAGCCACGTGATCAGTGCATGATCAGTCACGTGATCAGGACATGATCAGTCAACTGAACAGTGCATGATCATTTACATGATCAGTGCATGATAGCCACGTGATCAATGCATGATAGCCACGTCATCAGTGCATGATCAGTCACGTGATACGTGTGTGATCAGCCACGTGATCAGTGCATGATATCCACGTGATCAGTGCAGGATAGCCACGTGATCACTTCATGATTATTCACGTTATCTGTACATGATCAGTCACGTGATACGTGTGTTCAGCCACCGGATCAGTGCGTGATGATCCATGTGATCAGTGCAGGATCAATTACGTGATCAGTGCATGATCAGTCACGTGACCAGTACATGGTAGCTACGTGATCATTGCGTGATCAGCCACGTGATCAGTGCATGATAGCCACGTGATCAGTGCATGATCATTAATGTGATACGTGTGTGATCAGCCACGTGATCAGTGCATGACATCCACGTGATCAGTGCATGATAGCCACGTAATCAGTGCATGAGAGCCACGTGATCATTGCTTGATCAGTCACGTGATACATGTGTGATCAGCCACGTGATCAGTGCAGGATCAATTACGTGATCAGTGCATAATCAGTCACGTGACCAGTAAATGGTTGCTACGTGATCCTTGCATGATCAGCCACGTGAGCAGAGCATGATAGCCACGTGATCAGTGCATGATCAGTCACGTAATCAGTACATGATCAGTCACGTGAACAGTGCATGATCATTTACGTGATCTGTGCATGATCAGTCACGTGACCAATATATGGTAGCTACGTGATCATTCCATGACGAGCCACGTGAGCAGTGCATGATAGCCACGTGATGTGTACATGATCAGTTACGTGAGCAGAGTATGATCAGCCACGTGATCAGTGCATGATATCCACGTGATCAGTGCATGATCAGTTACGTGAGCAGTGTATGATCAGCCACGTGATCAGTTCATGGTCAGACACGTGAACAGTGTATGATCAGCCACGTGATCAGTGCATGATATTCAAGTGATCAGTGCATGATCATCACGTGATCCGTGTATGATCAGCCACGTGAATAGTGCATGCTCAGTCACGTGATCTGGGCCTGCTGAGCTGCGTGATTACTGTCTGCTCATCTGCTTGACAATTGCCAGCTGAGCTGAACGATTCTTGCCTGTCATCTGCTTGACAATTGCCAGCTGTGCTGCGTAATTCCTGCCTGCTCAGCTGCTTGATTATTGCCAGCTGAGCAGCATGATTCCTCACAGCTGAGTTCCATGATTTTTGCCTGCTGACTTATGATTCGTGCCTACTCAGCTCTTTGTTTATTGCCTCCAGAGGCACATGATCAGTGTATGAAAGCAAACATGATCAGCGCATGATCAGTCACATGATCAGCGCCATTAAGTCACGTGATCAGTACATGATAGTCATGTGATCAGTCCATGCTCAGTCACGGTATCAGTGCATGATCAGCCACGTGATCAGTGCAGGATCAGCCAGGTGATCATTTCATGATAGCTATGTGATCAGTTCATGATTTGTTACGTGATCTGTGCATGACCAGGCAGGTGATCAGTGTATGATCCGTCACCAAATGGGTGTATGATCAGTCACCTGACCGGTACATGGTAGCTACATGATCATTGCATGATCAGCCACGTGAGTAGTGCATGATAGCCACGTGATCAGTGCATGATCAGTCACGTGTTCAGTGCATGAACAGTCATGTAATCTGTGCATGACCAGGCACGTGATCAGAGTATGACCAGCCAAGTTATCAGTGCATGATAGCCACGTGATCAGTGCATGATCAGTCACGTGAGCAGTGCATGATCAGTCACGTGATCAGTGGATGATCAGCCACGTGATCAGTGCATGATCAGCCACATGATCAGTGCATGATCTATTATGTGATCAGTGCATGATCAGTTACGTGATCAGTGCATGATCAGTCACGTGATCAGTACATGATCAGTCACGTGAACAGTGCATGATCAGTCATGTGATCAGTGTATGACCAGCCAAGTGATCAGTGCATGATAGCCACGAGATCAGTGCATGATCAGTCACGTGATCAGTGCATGATCAGTCACGTGATCAGTACATGATCAGTCACGTGAACAGTGCATGATCAGTCATGTGATCAGTGTATGACCAGCCAAGTGATCAGTGCATGATATGTCATGTGACAGTTGTGTGATCAGCCACGTGCACAGTGCATGTTCCGCCACGTATTCAGTGCATGATAGCCACGTGATCAGTGCATGATCAGTTACGTGAGCCGTGTATGACCAGACAAGTGATCAGTGCATGGTCAGACACGTGAACAGTGTTTGATCAGCCACGTGATCAGTGCATGATATCCAAGTGATCAGTGCATGATCAATCACGTGATCAGTGTATGATCAGCCACATGAACAGTGCATGCTCAGTCACGTGATCAGGGCCTGATGAGCTGCGTGATTACTGTCTGCTCATCTGCTTGACAAATGCCAGCTGAGCTGCACGATTCCTGCCTGTCATCTGCTTGACAATTGCCAGCTGTGCTGCGTAATTCCTGCCTGCTCAGCTGCTTGATTATTGCCAGCTGAGCAGCATGATTCCTCACAGCTGAGTTCCATGATTATTGACTGCTGACTTATGATTTGTGCCTACTCAGCTCTTTGTTTATTGCCTCCAGAGGCACATGATCAGTGTATGATAGAAAACATGATCAGTGCATGATCAGTCACATGATCAGCGCCATTAAGTAACGTGATCACTACATGATAGTCCTGTGATCAGTCCATGCACAGTCACGGTATCAGTGCATGATCAGCCACGTGATCAGTGCATGATCTGTCACATGATTAGTGTATGATCATCCACGTGATCAGTGCATGGGCAGTCATGTGATCAGTGCATGATATAGACGTGATCAGTGCATGATCAGTCACGTGATCAGTGCATGATCAGTCAACTGATCAGTGCATGATCATTTACGTGATCAGTGCATGATCAGTCATGTAATCTGTGCATGACCAGGCACGTGATCAGAGTATGACCAGCCAAGTTATCAGTGCATGATAGCCACGTGATCAGTGCATGATCAGTCACGTGTTCAGTGCATGATCAGTCATGTAATCTGTGCATGACCAGGCACGTGATCAGTGTATGACCAGCCAAGTTATCAGTGCATGATAGCCACGTGATCAGTGCATGATCAGTCACGTGAGCAGTGCATGATCAGTCACGTGATCAGTGGATGATCAGCCACGTGATCAGTGCATGATCAGCCACAGGATCAGTGCATGATATATTACGTGATCAGTGCATGATCAGTTACGTGAGCAGTGTATGACCAGACAAGTGATCAGTGCATGGTCAGACACGTGAACAGTGTTTGATCAGCCACGTGATCAGTGCATGATATCCAAGTGATCAGTGCATGATCAATCACGTGATCAGTGTATGATCAGCCACGTGAACAGTGCATGCTCAGTCACGTGATCAGGGCCTGTTGAGCTGCGTGATTAATGTCTGCTCATCTGCTTGACAATTGACAGCTGAGCTGCACGATTCCTGCCTGTCATCTGCTTGACAATTGCCAGCTGTGCTGCGTAATTCCTGCCTACTCAGCTGCTTGATTATTGCCAGCTGAGCAGCATGATTCCTCACAGCTGATTTCCATGATTATTGACTGGTGACTTATGATTTGTGCCTACTCAGCTCTTTGTTTATTGCCTCCAGAGGCACATGATCAGTGTATGATAGCAAACATGATCAGCGCATGATCAGTCACATGATCAGCGCCATTAAGTCACGTGATCACTACATGATAGTCATGTGATCAGTCCATGCACAGTCACGGTATCAGTGCATGATCAGCCACGTGATCAGTGCATGATCTGTCACATGATTAGTGTATGATCATCCACGTGATCAGTGCATGGGCAGTCATGTGATCAGTGCATGATATAGACGTGATCAGTGCATGATCAGTCACGTGATCAGGACATGATCAGTCAACTGAACAGTGCATGATCATTCACGTGATCAGTGCATGATAGCCACGTGATCAATGCATGATAGCCACGTCATCAGTGCATGATCAGTCACGTGATATGTGTGTGATCAGCCACGTGATCAGTGCATGATATCCACGTGATCAGTGCAGGATAGCCACGTGATCACTTCATGATCATTCACGTTATCAGTGCATGATCAGTCACGTGATACGTGTGTTCAGCCACCGGATCAGTGCGTGATGATCCATGTGATCAGTGCAGGATCAATTACGTGATCAGTGCATGATCAGTCACGTGACCAGTACATGGTAGCTACGTGATCATTGCGTGATCAGCCACGTGATCAGTGCATGATAGCCACGTGATCAGTGCATGATCAGTTACGTGATCAGTGTGTGATCAGCCACGTGATCAGTGCATGATCAGCCACGTGATCAGTGCATGATAGCCACGTGATCAGTGCATGATCTGTCACCTGATGGGTGTATGATCATTCACGTGACCTTTACATGGTAGCTACGTGATCATTGCATGATCAGCAACGTGAGTAGTGCGCGATAGCCACGTGATCACTGCATGATCAGTCACGTGATCAGTGCATGATCAGTCATGTGACCAGTACATGGTAGCTGCGTGATCATGCATGATCAGCCACGTGAGCAGTGCATGATAGCCACGTGATCAGTGCATGATCAGACACGAGATCAGTGCATGATCAGCCACGTGATCAGTGCATGACCAGGCACGTGATCAGTGTATGTCCAGCCAAGTGATCAGTGCATGATAGCCACGTGATCAGTGCATGTTCAGTCACGTGATCAGTGCATGATTAGTCACGTTATCAGTGTATGATCAGCCACGTGATCAGTGCATGATCAGCCACGTGATCAGTGCATGATCAATTACGTGATCAGTGCATGATCAGTCACGTGACCAGTTCATGGTAGCTACGTGATCATTGCCAGATCAGCCACGTGAGCAGTGCATGATAGCCTCGTGATCAGTGAATGATTAGCCATGTCATCAGTGCATGATCAGTCACGTAATCAGTGCATGATCAGTCACGTGACCAGTGCATGATCATCCACGTGATCAGTGCATGTGGAGTCATGTAGTCAATGCATTATAGCGCCATGATCAGTGCACGATCAGTACCGTGATGAGTGTATGATCAGCCACGTGAACAGTGCAAGATAGCTACATGATCAGTGCATGATCAGTCACATGATCAGTGCATGATCAGTCACGTGATCGGTGTGTGATCAGCCATGTGAACAGTGCATGCTCAGTCACGTGATCAGGGCCTGCTGAGCTGCGTGATTACTGTCTGCTCATCTGCTTGACAATTTCCAGCTGAGCTGCACGATTCCTGCCTGTTATCTCCTTGACAATTGCCACCTGTGCTGCATAATTCCTGCCTGCTCATCTACTTGATTATTGCCAGCTGAGCAGCATGATTTCTCAGAGGTGAGTTCCATGATTATAGCCTGCTGACTGATTCCTGCCTACTCAGCTCTATGTTCATTGCCTCCAGAGGCACATGATCAGTGTGTGACACCAAACATGATCAGCACATGATCAGTCACATGATCAATGCATGATAAGCCAGGTGATCAGTGCATGATCAATTATGTGATCAGTGCAAGATCAGTCATGTGACCAGTACATGGTAGCTGCGTGATCATTGCATGATCAGCCACGTGATCAGTGCATGATAGCCACGTGATCAGTGCATGATCAGTCACGTGATCTGTGCATGATCAGTCACGTGACCAGTGCATGATAGCTACGTGGTCATTGCTTGATCAGCCACGTGATCAGAGCATGATAGCCACGTGATCAGTGCATGATCAGTCACGTGATCAGGACATGATCAGTCAACTGAACAGTGCATGATCATTTACATGATCAGTGCATGATAGCCACGTGATCAATGCATGATAGCCACGTCATCAGCGCATGATCAGTCACGTGATACGTGTGTGATCAGCCACGTGATCAGTGCATGATATCCACGTGATCAGTGCAGGATAGCCACGTGATCACTTCATGATTATTCACGTTATCTGTACATGATCAGTCACGTGATACGTGTGTTCAGCCACCGGATCAGTGCGTGATGATCCATGTGATCAGTGCAGGATCAATTACGTGATCAGTGCATGATCAGTCATGTGACCAGTACATGGTAGCTACGTGATCATTGCGTGATCAGCCACGTGATCAGTGCATGATAGCCACGTGATCAGTGCATGATCATTAATGTGATACGTGTGTGATCAGCCACGTGATCAGTGCATGACATCCACGTGATCAGTGCATGATAGCCACGTAATCAGTGCATGAGAGCCACGTGATCATTGCTTGATCAGTCACGTGATACATGTGTGATCAGCCACGTGATCAGTGCAGGATCAATTACGTGATCAGTGCATAATCAGTCACGTGACCAGTAAATGGTTGCTACGTGATCCTTGCATGATCAGCCACGTGAGCAGAGCATGATAGCCACGTGATCAGTGCATGATCAGTCACGTAATCAGTACATGATCAGTCACGTGAACAGTGCATGATCATTTACGTGATCTGTGCATGATCAGTCACGTGACCAATATATGGTAGCTACGTGATCATTCCATGACGAGCCACGTGAGCAGTGCATGATAGCCACGTGATGTGTACATGATCAGTCACGTGAACAGAGTATGATCAGCCACGTGATCAGTGCATGATATCCACGTGATCAGTGCATGATCAGTTACCTGAGCAGTGTATGATCAGACACGTGATCAGTTCATGGTCAGACACGTGAACAGTGTATGATCAGCCACGTGATCAGTGCATGATATTCAAGTGATCAGTGCATGATCATCACGTGATCCGTGTATGATCAGCCACGTGAATAGTGCATGCTCAGTCACGTGATCTGGGCCTGCTGAGCTGCGTGATTACTGTCTGCTCATCTGCTTGACAATTGCCAGCTGAGCTGAACGATTCCTGCCTGTCATCTGCTTGACAATTGCCAGCTGTGCTGCGTAATTCCTGCCTGCTCAGCTGCTTGATTATTGCCAGCTGAGCAGCATGATTCCTCACAGCTGAGTTCCATGATTTTTGCCTGCTGACTTATGATTCGTGCCTACTCAGCTCTTTGTTTATTGCCTCCAGAGGCACATGATCAGTGTATGAAAGCAAACATGATCAGCGCATGATCAGTCACATGATCAGCGCCATTAAGTCACGTGATCAGTACATGATAGTCATGTGATCAGTCCATGCTCAGTCACGGTATCAGTGCATGATCAGCCACGTGATCAGTGCAGGATCAGCCAGGTGATCATTTCATGATAGCTATGTGATCAGTTCATGATTTGTTACGTGATCTGTGCATGACCAGGCAGGTGATCAGTGTATGATCCGTCACCAAATGGGTGTATGATCAGTCACCTGACCGGTACATGGTAGCTACATGATCATTGCATGATCAGCCACGTGAGTAGTGCATGATAGCCACGTGATCAGTGCATGATCAGTCACGTGTTCAGTGCATGAACAGTCATGTAATCTGTGCATGACCAGGCACGTGATCTGAGTATGACCAGCCAAGTTATCAGTGCATGATAGCCACGTGATCAGTGCATGATCAGTCACGTGAGCAGTGCATGATCAGTCACGTGATCAGTGGATGATCAGCCACGTGATCAGTGCATGATCAGCCACATGATCAGTGCATGATCATTATGTGATCAGTGCATGATCAGTTACGTGATCAGTGCATGATCAGTCACGTGATCAGTACATGATCAGTCACGTGAACAGTGCATGATCAGTCATGTGATCAGTGTATGACCAGCCAAGTGATCAGTGCATGATAGCCACGTGATCAGTGCATGATCAGTCACGTGATCAGTGCATGATCAGTCACGTGATCAGTACATGATCAGTCACGTGAACAGTGCATGATCAGTCACGTGATCAGTGTATGACCAGCCAAGTGATCAGTGCATGATATGTCATGTGACAGTTGTGTGATCAGCCACGTGCACAGTGCATGTTCCGCCACGTATTCAGTGCATGATAGCCACGTGATCAGTGCATGATCAGTTACGTGAGCCGTGTATGACCAGACAAGTGATCAGTGCATGGTCAGACACGTGAACAGTGTTTGATCAGCCACGTGATCAGTGCATGATATCCAAGTGATCAGTGCATGATCAATCACGTGATCAGTGTATGATCAGCCACATGAACAGTGCATGCTCAGTCACGTGATCAGGGCCTGATGAGCTGCGTGATTACTGTCTGCTCATCTGCTTGACAATTGCCAGCTGAGCTGCACGATTCCTGCCTGTCATCTGCTTGACAATTGCCAGCTGTGCTGCGTAATTCCTGCCTGCTCAGCTGCTTGATTATTGCCAGCTGAGCAGCATGATTCCTCACAGCTGAGTTCCATGATTATTGCCTGCTGACTTATGATTCGTGCCTACTCAGCTCTTTGTTTATTGCCTCCAGAGGCACATGATCAGTGTATGATAGCAAACATGATCAGTGCAAGATCAGTCACATGATCAGTGCCATTAAGTAACGTGATCACTACATGATAGTCATGTGATCAGTCCATGCTCAGTCACGGTATCAGTGCATGATCAGCCACGTGATCAGTGCATGATCTGTCACATGATTAGTGTATGATCATCCACGTGATCAGTGCATGGGCAGTCATGTGATCAGTGCATGATATAGACGTGATCAGTGCATGATCAGTCACGTGATCAGTGCATGATCAGTCACGTGATCAGTGCATGATCAGTTACGTGATCAGTGCATGATCAGTCATGTAATCAGTGCATGATCAGGCACGTGATCAGTGTATGATCAGCCAAGTGATCAGTGCATGATAGCCACGTGATCAGTGCATGATCAGTCACGTGATCAGTGCATGATCAGTCATGTGATCAGTGCATGATCAGGCACGTGATCAGTGCATGATCAGCCACGTGATCAGTGCATGATAGCCACGTGATCAGTGCATGATCAGTCACGTGATCAGTGCATGATCAGTCACGTGATCAGTGCATGATCAGCCACGTGATCAGTGCATGATCAGCCACGTGATCAGTGCATGATCATTACGTGATCAGTGCATGATCAGTTACGTGAGCAGTTTATGATCAGCCACGTGATCAGTGCATGGTCAGACACGTGAACAGTGTATGATCAGCCACGTGATCAGTGCATGATATCCAAGTGATCAGTGCATGATCAATCACGTGATCAGTGTATGATCAGCCACGTGAACAGTGCATGCTCAGTCACGTGATCAGGGCCTGCTGAGCTGCGTGATTACTGTCTGCTCATCTGCTTGACAATTGCCAGCTGAGCTGCACGATTCCTGCCTGTCATCTGCTTGACAATTGCCAGCTGTGCTGCGTAATTCCTGCCTGCTCAGCTGCTTGATTATTGCCAGCTGAGCAGCATGATTCCTCACAGCTGAGTTCCATGATTATTGCCTGCTGACTTTTGATTCGTGCCTACTCAGCTCTTTGTTTATTGCCTCCAGAGGCACATGATCAGTGTATGAAAGCAAACATGATCAGCGCATGATCAGTCACATGATCAGCGCCATTAAGTCACGTGATCACTACATGATAGTCATGTGATCAGTCCATGCTCAGTCACGGTATCAGTGCATGATCAGCCACGTGATCAGTGCATGATCTGTCACATGATTAGTGTATGATCATCCACGTGATCAGTGCATGGGCAGTCATGTGATCAGTGCATGATATAGACGTGATCAGTGCATGATCAGTCTCGTGATCAGTGCATGATAGCCACGTGATCAGTGCATGATCTGTCACCTGATGGGTGTATGATCATTCACGTGACCTGTACATGGTAGCTACATGATCATTGCATGATCAGCCACGTGAGTAGTGCGCGATAGCCACGTGATCACTGCATGATCAGTCACGTGATCAGTGCATGATCAGTCATGTGACCAGTACATGGTAGCTGCGTGATCATGCATGATCAGCCACGTGATCAGTGCATGATAGCCACGTGATCAGTGCATGATCAGACACGTGATCAGTGCATGATCAGTCACGTGATCAGTGCATGATCAGCCACGTGATCAGTGCATGACCAGGCACGTGATCAGTGTATGATCAGCCACGTGATCAGTGCATGATAGCCACGTGATCAGTGCATGTTCAGTCACGTGATCAGTGCATGATTAGTCACGTTATCAGTGTATGATCAGCCACGTGATCAGTGCATGATCAACCACATGATCAGTGCATGATCAATTACGTGATCAGTGCATGATCAGTCACGTGACCAGTTCTTGGTAGCTACGTGATCATTGCCATGATCAGCCACGTGAGCAGTGCATGATAGCCACGTGATCAGTGAATGATTAGCCATGTCATCAGTGCATGATCAGTCACGTGATCAGTGCATGATCAGTCACGTGACCAGTGCATGATCATCCACGTGATCAGTGCATGTGGAGTCATGTAGTCAATGCATTATAGCGCCATGATCAGTGCATGATCAGTACCGTGATGAGTGTATGATCAGCCAAGTGAACAGTGCAAGATAGCCACGTGATCAGTGCATGATCAGTCACATGATCAGTGCATGATCAGTCACGTGATAGGTGTGTGATCAGCCATGTGAACAGTGCATGCTCAGTCACGTGATCAGGGCCTGCTGAGCTGTGTGATTACTGTCTGCTCATCTGCTTGACAATTTCCAGCTGAGCTGCACGATTCCTGCCTGTTATCTCCTTGACAATTGCCACCTGTGCTGCATAATTCCTGCCTGCTCATCTGCTTGATTATTGCCAGCTGAGGAGCATGATTTCTCAGAGGTGAGTTCCATGATTATAGCCTGCTGACTGATTCGTGCCTACTCAGCTCTTTGTTCATTGCCTCCAGAGGCACATGATCAGTGTGTGACACCAAACATGATCAGCACATGATCAGTCACATGATCAATGCATGATAAGCCAGGTGATCAGTGCATGATCAATTATGTCATCAGTGCATGATCAGTCATGTGACCAGTACATGGTAGCTGCGTGATCATTGCATGATCAGCCACGTGAGCAGTGCATGATAGCCACGTGATCAGTGCATGATCAGTCACGTGATCTGTGCATGATCAGTCACGTGACCAGTGCATGGTAGCTGCGTGATCATTGCATGATCAGCCACGTGATCAGTGCATGATAGCCACGTGATCAGTGCATGATCAGTCACGTGATCAGGACATGATCAGTCACTGATCAGTGCATGATCAGTTACGTGATCAGTGCATGATAGCCACGTGATCAGTGCATGATAGCCACGTGATCAGTGCATGATCAGTCACGTGATCGTGTGTGATCAGCCACGTGATCAGTGCATGATATCCACGTGATCAGTGCATGATAGCCACGTGATCAGTGCATGATCATTCACGTGATCAGTGCATGATCAGTCACGTGATACGTGTGATCAGCCACGTGATCAGTGCATGATGATCCACGTGATCAGTGCATGATCAATTACGTGATCAGTGCATGATCAGTCACGTGACCAGTACATGGTAGCTACGTGATCTTTGCATGATCAGCCACGTGATCAGTGCATGATAGCCACGTGATCAGTGCATGATCAGTCATGTGATAGTGTGTGATCAGCCACGTGATCAGTGCATGACATCCACGTGATCAGTGCATGATAGCCACGTGATCAGTGCATGATAGCCACGTGATCAGTGCATGATCAGTCACGTGATCATGTGTGATCAGCCACGTGATCAGTGCATGATCAATTACGTGATCAGTGCATGATCAGTCACGTGACCAGTAAATGGTTGCTACGTGATCATTGCATGATCAGCCACGTGAGCAGTGCATGATAGCCACGTGATCAGTGCATGATCAGTCACGTGATCAGTGCATGATCAGTCACGTGAACAGTGCATGATCATTTGCGTGATCTGTGCATGATCAGTCACGTGACCAATATATGGTAACTACGTGATCATTCCATGACGAGCCACGTGAGCAGTGCATGATAGCCACGTGATGTGTACATGATCAGTTACGTGAGCAGAGTATGATCAGCCACGTGATCAGTGCATGATATCCACGTGATCAGTGCATGATCAGTTACCTGAGCAGTGTATGATCAGCCACGTGATCAGTTCATGGTCAAACACGTGAACAGTGTATGATCAGCCACGTGATCAGTGCATGATATTCAAGTGATCAGTGCATGATCATCACGTGATCCGTGTATGATCAGCCACGTGAATAGTGCATGCTCAGTCACGTGATCTGGGCCTGCTGAGCTGCGTGATTACTGTCTGCTCATCTGCTTGACAATTGCCAGCTGAGCTGAACGATTCTTGCCTGTCATCTGCTTGACAATTGCCAGCTGTGCTGCGTAATTCCTGCCTGCTCAGCTGCTTGATTATTGCCAGCTGAGCAGCATGATTCCTCACAGCTGAGTTCCATGATTTTTGCCTGCTGACTTATGATTCGTGCCTACTCAGCTCTTTGTTTATTGCCTCCAGAGGCACATGATCAATGTATGAAAGCAAACATGATCAGCGCATGATCAGTCACATGATCAGCGCCATTAAGTCACGTGATCAGTACATGATAGTCATGTGATCAGTCCATGCTCAGTCACGGTATCAGTGCATGATCAGCCACGTGATCAGTGCAGGATCAGCCAGGTGATCATTTCATGATAGCTATGTGATCAGTTCATGATTTGTTACGTGATCTGTGCATGACCAGGCAGGTGATCAGTGTATGATCCGTCACCAAATGGGTGTATGATCAGTCACCTGACCGGTACATGGTAGCTACATGATCATTGCATGATCAGCCACGTGAGTAGTGCATGATAGCCACGTGATCAGTGCATGATCAGTCACGTGTTCAGTGCATGAACAGTCATGTAATCTGTGCATGACCAGGCACGTGATCAGAGTATGACCAGCCAAGTTATCAGTGCATGATAGCCACGTGATCAGTGCATGATCAGTCACGTGAGCAGTGCATGATCAGTCACGTGATCAGTGGATGATCAGCCACGTGATCAGTGCATGATCAGCCACATGATCAGTGCATGATCTATTATGTGTTCAGTGCATGATCAGTTACGTGATCAGTGCATGATCAGTCACGTGATCAGTACATGATCAGTCACGTGAACAGTGCATGATCAGTCATGTGATCAGTGTATGACCAGCCAAGTGATCAGTGCATGATAGCCACGAGATCAGTGCATGATCAGTCACGTGATCAGTGCATGATCAGTCACGTGATCAGTACATGATCAGTCACGTGAACAGTGCATGATCAGTCATGTGATCAGTGTATGACCAGCCAAGTGATCAGTGCATGATATGTCATGTGACAGTTGTGTGATCAGCCACGTGCACAGTGCATGTTCCGCCACGTATTCAGTGCATGATAGCCACGTGATCAGTGCATGATCAGTTACGTGAGCCGTGTATGACCAGACAAGTGATCAGTGCATGGTCAGACAAGTGAACAGTGTTTGATCAGCCACGTGATCAGTGCATGATATCCAAGTGATCAGTGCATGATCAATCACGTGATCAGTGTATGATCAGCCACATGAACAGTGCATGCTCAGTCACGTGATCAGGGCCTGATGAGCTGCGTGATTACTGTCTGCTCATCTGCTTGACAAATGCCAGCTGAGCTGCACGATTCCTGCCTGTCATCTGCTTCACAATTGCCAGCTGTGCTGCGTAATTCCTGCCTGCTCAGCTGCTTGATTATTGCCAGCTGAGCAGCATGATTCCTCACAGCTGAGTTCCATGATTATTGACTGCTGACTTATGATTTGTGCCTACTCAGCTCTTTGTTTATTGCCTCCAGAGGCACATGATCAGTGTATGATAGAAAACATGATCAGCGCAAGATCAGTCACATGATCAGCGCCATTAAGTAACGTGATCACTACATGATAGTCATGTGATCAGTCCATGCACAGTCACGGTATCAGTGCATGATCAGCCACGTGATCAGTGCATGATCTGTCACATGATTAGTGTATGATCATCCACGTGATCAGTGCATGGGCAGTCATGTGATCAGTGCATGATATAGACGTGATCAGTGCATGATCAGTCACGTGATCAGGACATGATTAGTCAACTGAACAGTGCATGATCATTTACGTGATCAGTGCATGATCAGTCATGTAATCTGTGCATGACCAGGCACGTGATCAGAGTATGACCAGCCAAGTTATCAGTGCATGATAGCCACGTGATCAGTGCATGATCAGTCACGTGTTCAGTGCATGATCAGTCATGTAATCTGTGCATGACCAGGCACGTGATCAGAGTATGACCAGCCAAGTTATCAGTGCATGATAGCCACGTGATCAGTGCATGATCAGTCACGTGAGCAGTGCATGATCAGTCACGTGATCAGTGGATGATCAGCCACGTGATCAGTGCATGATCAGCCACATGATCAGTGCATGATCTATTACGTGATCAGTGCATGATCAGTTACGTGAGCAGTGTATGACCAGACAAGTGATCAGTGCATGGTCAGACACGTGAACAGTGTTTGATCAACCACGTGATCAGTGCATGATATCCAAGTGATCAGTGCATGATCAATCACGTGATCAGTGTATGATCAGCCACGTGAACAGTGCATGCTCAGTCAGGTGATCAGGGCCTGTTGAGCTGCGTGATTAATGTCTGCTCATCTGCTTGACAATTGACAGCTGAGCTGCACGATTCCTGCCTGTCATCTGCTTGACAATTGCCAGCTGTGCTGCGTAATTCCTGCCTACTCAGCTGCTTGATTATTGCCAGCTGAGCAGCATGATTCCTCACAGCTGAGTTCCATGATTATTGACTGGTGACTTATGATTTGTGCCTACTCAGCTCTTTGTTTATTGCCTCCAGAGGCACATGATCAGTGTATGATAGCAAACATGATCAGCGCATGATCAGTCACATGATCAGCGCCATTAAGTCACGTGATCACTACATGATAGTCATGTGATCAGTCCATGCACAGTCACGGTATCAGTGCATGATCAGCCACGTGATCAGTGCATGATCTGTCACATGATTAGTGTATGATCATCCACGTGATCAGTGCATGGGCAGTCATGTGATCAGTGCATGATATAGACGTGATCAGTGCATGATCAGTCACGTGATCAGGACATGATCACTCAACTGAACAGTGCATGATCATTTACGTGATCAGTGCATGATAGCCACGTGCTCAATGCATGATAGCCACGTCATCAGTGCATGATCAGTCACGTGATATGTGTGTGATCAGCCACGTGATCAGTGCATGATATCCACGTGATCAGTGCAGGATAGCCACGTGATCACTTCATGATTATTCACGTTATCTGTTCATGATCAGTCACGTGATACGTGTGTTCAGCCACCGGATCAGTGCGTGATGATCCATGTGATCAGTGCAGGATCAATTACGTGATCAGTGCATGATCAGTCACGTGACCAGTACATGGTAGCTACGTGATCATTGCGTGATCAGCCACGTGATCAGTGCATGATAGCCACGTGATCAGTGCATGATCAGTAATGTGATACGTGTGTGATCAGCCACGTGATCAGTGCATGACATCCACGTGATCAGTGCATGATAGCCACGTAATCAGTGCATGAGAGCCACGTGATCATTGCTTGATCAGTCACGTAATCAGTACATGATCAGTCACGTGAACAGTGCATGATCATTTACGTGATCTGTGCATGATCAGTCACGTGACCAATATATGGTAGCTATGTGATCATTCCATGACGAGCCACGTGAGCAGTGCATGATAGCCACGTGATGTGTGCATGATGAGTTACGTGAGCAGAGTATGATCAGCCACGTGATCAGTGCATGCTCAGTCACGTTATCAGGGCCTGCTGAGCTGCGTGATTACTGTCTGGTCATCTGCTTGACAATTGCCAGCTGAGCTGCACGATTCCTGCCTGTCATCTGCTTGACAATTGCCAGCTGTGCTGTGTAATTTCTGCCTGCTCAGCTGCTTGATTATTGCCAGCTGAGCAGCATGATTTCTCAGAGCTGAGTTCCATGATTATAGCCTGCTGACTGATTCCTGCCTACTCAGCTCTATGTTCATTGCCTCCAGAGGCACATGATCAGTGTGTGACACCAAACATGATCAGCACATGATCAGTCACATGATCAATGCATGATAAGCCAGGTGATCAGTGCATGATCAATTATGTGATCAGTGCATGATCAGTCATGTGACCAGTACATGGTAGCTGCGTGATCATTGCATGATCAGCCACGTGAGCAGTGCATGATAGCCACGTGATCAGTGCATGATCAGTCACGTGATCTGTGCATGATCAGTCACGTGACCAGTGCATGGTAGCTACGTGGTCATTGCTTGATCAGCCACGTGATCAGAGCATGATAGCCACGTGATCAGTGCATGATCAGTCACGTGATCAGGACATGATCAGTCAACTGAACAGTGCATGATCATTTACATGATCAGTGCATGATAGCCACGTGATCAATGCATGATAGCCACGTCATCAGTGCATGATCAGTCACGTGATACGTGTGTGATCAGCCACGTGATCAGTGCATGATATCCACGTGATCAGTGCAGGATAGCCACGTGATCACTTCATGATTATTCACGTTATCTGTACATGATCAGTCACGTGATACGTGTGTTCAGCCACCGGATCAGTGCGTGATGATCCATGTGATCAGTGCAGGATCAATTACGTGATCAGTGCATGATCAGTCACGTGACCAGTACATGGTAGCTACGTGATCATTGCGTGATCAGCCACGTGATCAGTGCATGATAGCCACGTGATCAGTGCATGATCATTAATGTGATACGTGTGTGATCAGCCACGTGATCAGTGCATGACATCCACGTGATCAGTGCATGATAGCCACGTAATCAGTGCATGAGAGCCACGTGATCATTGCTTGATCAGTCACGTGATACATGTGTGATCAGCCACGTGATCAGTGCAGGATCAATTACGTGATCAGTGCATAATCAGTCACGTGACCAGTAAATGGTTGCTACGTGATCCTTGCATGATCAGCCACGTGAGCAGAGCATGATAGCCACGTGATCAGTGCATGATCAGTCACGTAATCAGTACATGATCAGTCACGTGAACAGTGCATGATCATTTACGTGATCTGTGCATGATCAGTCACGTGACCAATATATGGTAGCTACGTGATCATTCCATGACGAGCCACGTGAGCAGTGCATGATAGCCACGTGATGTGTACATGATCAGTTACGTGAGCAGAGTATGATCAGCCACGTGATCAGTGCATGATATCCACGTGATCAGTGCATGATCAGTTACCTGAGCAGTGTATGATCAGCCACGTGATCAGTTCATGGTCAGACACGTGAACAGTGTATGATCAGCCACGTGATCAGTGCATGATATTCAAGTGATCAGTGCATGATCATCACGTGATCCGTGTATGATCAGCCACGTGAATAGTGCATGCTCAGTCACGTGATCTGGGCCTGCTGAGCTGCGTGATTACTGTCTGCTCATCTGCTTGACAATTGCCAGCTGAGCTGAACGATTCTTGCCTGTCATCTGCTTGACAATTGCCAGCTGTGCTGCGTAATTCCTGCCTGCTCAGCTGCTTGATTATTGCCAGCTGAGCAGCATGATTCCTCACAGCTGAGTTCCATGATTTTTGCCTGCTGACTTATGATTCGTGCCTACTCAGCTCTTTGTTTATTGCCTCCAGAGGCACATGATCAGTGTATGAAAGCAAACATGATCAGCGCATGATCAGTCACATGATCAGCGCCATTAAGTCACGTGATCAGTACATGATAGTCATGTGATCAGTCCATGCTCAGTCACGGTATCAGTGCATGATCAGCCACGTGATCAGTGCAGGATCAGCCAGGTGATCATTTCATGATAGCTATGTGATCAGTTCATGATTTGTTACGTGATCTGTGCATGACCAGGCAGGTGATCAGTGTATGATCCGTCACCAAATGGGTGTATGATCAGTCACCTGACCGGTACATGGTAGCTACATGATCATTGCATGATCAGCCACGTGAGTAGTGCATGATAGCCACGTGATCAGTGCATGATCAGTCACGTGTTCAGTGCATGAACAGTCATGTAATCTGTGCATGACCAGGCACGTGATCAGAGTATGACCAGCCAAGTTATCAGTGCATGATAGCCACGTGATCAGTGCATGATCAGTCACGTGAGCAGTGCATGATCAGTCACGTGATCAGTGGATGATCAGCCACGTGATCAGTGCATGATCAGCCACATGATCAGTGCATGATCTATTATGTGATCAGTGCATGATCAGTTACGTGATCAGTGCATGATCAGTCACGTGATCAGTACATGATCAGTCACGTGAACAGTGCATGATCAGTCATGTGATCAGTGTATGACCAGCCAAGTGATCAGTGCATGATAGCCACGAGATCAGTGCATGATCAGTCACGTGATCAGTGCATGATCAGTCACGTGATCAGTACATGATCAGTCACGTGAACAGTGCATGATCAGTCATGTGATCAGTGTATGACCAGCCAAGTGATCAGTGCATGATATGTCATGTGACAGTTGCGTGATCAGCCACGTGCACAGTGCATGATCCGCCACGTATTCAGTGCATGATAGCCACGTGATCAGTGCATGATCAGTTACGTGATCCGTGTATGACCAGACAAGTGATCAGTGCATGGTCAGACACGTGATCAGTGTTTGATCAGCCACGTGATCAGTGCATGATAGCCACGTGATCAGTGCATGATCAATCACGTGATCAGTGCATGATCAGCCACATGAACAGTGCATGATCAGCCACGTGATCAGGGCCTGATGAGCTGCGTGATTACTGTCTGCTCATCTGCTTGACAAATGCCAGCTGAGCTGCACGATTCCTGCCTGTCATCTGCTTCACAATTGCCAGCTGTGCTGCGTAATTCCTGCCTGCTCAGCTGCTTGATTATTGCCAGCTGAGCAGCATGATTCCTCACAGCTGAGTTCCATGATTATTGACTGCTGACTTATGATTTGTGCCTACTCAGCTCTTTGTTTATGCTCCAGAGGCACATGATCAGTGTATGATAGACAACGTGATCAGCGCAAGATCAGCCACATGAGCAGCGCCATTAAGTCACGTGATCACTGCATGATAGTCACGTGATCAGTGCATGATCAGTCACGGTATCAGTGCATGATCAGCCACGTGATCAGTGCATGATCTGTCACCTGATGAGTGTATGATCATCCACGTGATCATTGCATGGGCAGCCACGTGATCAGTGCATGATCTAGCCACGTGATCAGTGCATGATCAGCCACGTGATCAGGGCATGACCAGTCAACTGAACAGTGCATGATCAGCCACGTGATCAGTGCATGATCAGTCATGTAATCAGTGCATGACCAGTCACGTGATCAGAGTATGACCAGCCAAGTTATCAGTGCATGATCAGCCACATGATCAGTGCATGATCAGTCACGTGTTCAGTGCATGATCAGTCACGTAATCTGTGCATGGCCAGGCACGTGATCAGAGTCTGACCAGCCAAGTTAGCAGTGCATGATAGCCACGTGATCAGTGAATGATTAGCCATGTGAGCAGTGCATGATCAGTCACGTGATCAGTGGATGATCAGTCACGTGACCACTGCATGATCATCCACGTGATCAGTGCATGTGGAGTCATTACGTAATCAATGCATGATCAGCTACGTGATCAGTGCACGACCAGAAACGTGATGAGTGCATGATCAGCCAAGTGAACAGTGAAAGATCAGCCACATGATCAGTGCATGATCAGCCACGTGATCAGTGCATGATCAGTCACGTGATAGGTGTATGATCAGCCATGTGAACAGTGCATGCTCAGTCACGTGATCAGGGCCTGTTGAGCTGCGTGATTAATGTCTGCTCATCTGCTTGACCATTTACAGCTGAGCTGCACGATTCCTGCCTGTCATCTCCTTGACAATTGCCACCTGTGCTGCATAATTCCTGCCTACTCATCTACTTGATTATTGCCAGCTGAGCAGCATGATTTCTCAGAGCTGAGTTCCATGATTATAGTCTGGTGACTTATGATTTCTGCCTACTCAGCTCTATGTTCATTGCCTCCAGAGGCACATGATCAGTGTATGACACCAAACATGATCAGCGCATGATCAGTCACATGATCAGCGCCATTAAGCCACGTGACCAGTGCATGATAGTCATGTGATCAGTGCATGAACAGTCACGGGATCAGTGCATGATCAGCCACGTGATCAGTGCATGATCAGTCACGTGATTAGTGCATGATCAGCCACGTGATCAGTGCATGGGCAGTCACGTGATCAGTGCATGATATCGACGTGATCAGTGCATGATCAGTCACGTGATCAGTGCATGATCAGTCAACGTGACCAGTGCATGATCATTTACGTGATCATTGCATGATCAGCCACGTGATCAGTGCATGATAGCCACGTGATCAGTGTATGATCAGTCACGTGATCAGTGCATGATCAGGCACGTGAACAGTGCATGATCATCCACGTGATCAGTGCAGGATAGCCACGTGATCAATGCATGATAGCCACGTCATCAGTGCATGATCAGTCACGTGATAAGTGTGATCAGCCACGTGATCAGTGCGTGATATCCATGTGATCAGTGCAGGATCTGTCACATGATTAGTGTATGATCATCACGTGACCAGTACATGGTAGCTACGTGATCAGTGCGTGATCAGCCACGTGATCAGTGCATGATAGCCACGTGATCAGTGCATGGGCAGTAATGTGATCAGTGCGTGATCAGCCACGTGATCAGTGCATGACAGTCACGTGATCAGTGCATGATAGCCACGTGATCAGTGCATGATCTGTCACCTGATGGGTGTATGATCATTCACGTGACCTTTACATGGTAGCTACATGATCATTGCATGATCAGCAACGTGAGTAGTGCGCGATAGCCACGTGATCACTGCATGATCAGTCACGTGATCAGTGCATGATCAGTCATGTGACCAGTACATGGTAGCTGCGTGACCATCGCATGATCAGCCACGTGAGCAGTGCATGATAGCCACGTGATCAGTGCATGATCAGACACGAGATCAGTGCATGATCAGCCACGTGATCAGTGCATGACCAGGCACGTGATCAGTGTATGTCCAGCCAAGTGATCAGTGCATGATAGCCACGTGATCAGTGCATGTTCAGTCACGTGATCAGTGCATGATTAGTCACGTTATCAGTGTATGATCAGCCACGTGATCAGTGCATGATCAGCCACATGATCAGTGCATGATCAATTACGTGATCAGTGCATGATCAGTCACGTGACCAGTTCTTGGTAGCTACGTGATCATTGCCAGATCAGCCACGTGAGCAGTGCATGATAGCCTCGTGATCAGTGAATGATTAGCCATGTCATCAGTGCATGATCAGTCACGTAATCAGTGCATGATCAGTCACGTGACCAGTGCATGATCATCCACGTGATCAGTGCATGTGGAGTCATGTAGTCAATGCATTATAGCGCCATGATCAGTGCACGATCAGTACCGTGATGAGTGTATGATCAGCCAAGTGAACAGTGCAAGATAGCTACATGATCAGTGCATGATCAGTCACATGATCAGTGCATGATCAGTCACGTGATAGGTGTGTGATCAGCCATGTGAACAGTGCATGCTCAGTCACGTGATCAGGGCCTGCTGAGCTGTGTGATTACTGTCTGCTCATCTGCTTGACAATTTCCAGCTGAGCTGCACGATTCCTGCCTGTTATCTCCTTGACAATTGCCACCTGTGCTGCATAATTCCTGCCTGCTCATCTACTTGATTATTGCCAGCTGAGCAGCATGATTTCTCAGAGGTGAGTTCCATGATTATAGCCTGCTGACTGATTCCTGCCTACTCAGCTCTATGTTCATTGCCTCCAGAGGCACATGATCAGTGTGTGACACCAAACATGATCAGCACATGATCAGTCACATGATCAATGCATGATAAGCCAGGTGATCAGTGCATGATCAATTATGTGATCAGTGCATGATCAGTCATGTGACCAGTACATGGTAGCTGCGTGATCATTGCATGATCAGCCACGTGAGCAGTGCATGATAGCCACGTGATCAGTGCATGATCAGTCACGTGATCTGTGCATGATCAGTCACGTGACCAGTGCATGGTAGCTACGTGGTCATTGCTTGATCAGCCACGTGATCAGAGCATGATAGCCACGTGATCAGTGCATGATCAGTCACGTGATCAGGACATGATCAGTCAACTGAACAGTGCATGATCATTTACATGATCAGTGCATGATAGCCACGTGATCAATGCATGATAGCCACGTCATCAGTGCATGATCAGTCACGTGATACGTGTGTGATCAGCCACGTGATCAGTGCATGATATCCACGTGATCAGTGCAGGATAGCCACGTGATCACTTCATGATTATTCACGTTATCTGTACATGATCAGTCACGTGATACGTGTGTTCAGCCACCGGATCAGTGCGTGATGATCCATGTGATCAGTGCAGGATCAATTACGTGATCAGTGCATGATCAGTCACGTGACCAGTACATGGTAGCTACGTGATCATTGCGTGATCAGCCACGTGATCAGTGCATGATAGCCACGTGATCAGTGCATGATCATTAATGTGATACGTGTGTGATCAGCCACGTGATCAGTGCATGACATCCACGTGATCAGTGCATGATAGCCACGTAATCAGTGCATGAGAGCCACGTGATCATTGCTTGATCAGTCACGTGATACATGTGTGATCAGCCACGTGATCAGTGCAGGATCAATTACGTGATCAGTGCATAATCAGTCACGTGACCAGTAAATGGTTGCTACGTGATCCTTGCATGATCAGCCACGTGAGCAGAGCATGATAGCCACGTGATCAGTGCATGATCAGTCACGTAATCAGTACATGATCAGTCACGTGAACAGTGCATGATCATTTACGTGATCTGTGCATGATCAGTCACGTGACCAATATATGGTAGCTACGTGATCATTCCATGACGAGCCACGTGAGCAGTGCATGATAGCCACGTGATGTGTACATGATCAGTTACGTGAGCAGAGTATGATCAGCCACGTGATCAGTGCATGATATCCACGTGATCAGTGCATGATCAGTTACCTGAGCAGTGTATGATCAGCCACGTGATCAGTTCATGGTCAGACACGTGAACAGTGTATGATCAGCCACGTGATCAGTGCATGATATTCAAGTGATCAGTGCATGATCATCACGTGATCCGTGTATGATCAGCCACGTGAATAGTGCATGCTCAGTCACGTGATCTGGGCCTGCTGAGCTGCGTGATTACTGTCTGCTCATCTGCTTGACAATTGCCAGCTGAGCTGAACGATTCCTGCCTGTCATCTGCTTGACAATTGCCAGCTGTGCTGCGTAATTCCTGCCTGCTCAGCTGCTTGATTATTGCCAGCTGAGCAGCATGATTCCTCACAGCTGAGTTCCATGATTTTTGCCTGCTGACTTATGATTCGTGCCTACTCAGCTCTTTGTTTATTGCCTCCAGAGGCACATGATCAGTGTATGAAAGCAAACATGATCAGCGCATGATCAGTCACATGATCAGCGCCATTAAGTCACGTGATCAGTACATGATAGTCATGTGATCAGTCCATGCTCAGTCACGGTATCAGTGCATGATCAGCCACGTGATCAGTGCAGGATCAGCCAGGTGATCATTTCATGATAGCTATGTGATCAGTTCATGATTTGTTACGTGATCTGTGCATGACCAGGCAGGTGATCAGTGTATGATCCGTCACCAAATGGGTGTATGATCAGTCACCTGACCGGTACATGGTAGCTACATGATCATTGCATGATCAGCCACGTGAGTAGTGCATGATAGCCACGTGATCAGTGCATGATCAGTCACGTGTTCAGTGCATGAACAGTCATGTAATCTGTGCATGACCAGGCACGTGATCAGAGTATGACCAGCCAAGTTATCAGTGCATGATAGCCACGTGATCAGTGCATGATCAGTCACGTGAGCAGTGCATGATCAGTCACGTGATCAGTGGATGATCAGCCACGTGATCAGTGCATGATCAGCCACATGATCAGTGCATGATCTATTATGTGATCAGTGCATGATCAGTTACGTGATCAGTGCATGATCAGTCACGTGATCAGTACATGATCAGTCACGTGAACAGTGCATGATCAGTCATGTGATCAGTGTATGACCAGCCAAGTGATCAGTGCATGATAGCCACGAGATCAGTGCATGATCAGTCACGTGATCAGTGCATGATCAGTCACGTGATCAGTACATGATCAGTCACGTGAACAGTGCATGATCAGTCATGTGATCAGTGTATGACCAGCCAAGTGATCAGTGCATGATATGTCATGTGACAGTTGTGTGATCAGCCACGTGCACAGTGCATGTTCCGCCACGTATTCAGTGCATGATAGCCACGTGATCAGTGCATGATCAGTTACGTGAGCCGTGTATGACCAGACAAGTGATCAGTGCATGGTCAGACACGTGAACAGTGTTTGATCAGCCACGTGATCAGTGCATGATATCCAAGTGATCAGTGCATGATCAATCACGTGATCAGTGTATGATCAGCCACATGAACAGTGCATGCTCAGTCACGTGATCAGGGCCTGATGAGCTGCGTGATTACTGTCTGCTCATCTGCTTGACAAATGCCAGCTGAGCTGCACGATTCCTGCCTGTCATCTGCTTCACAATTGCCAGCTGTGCTGCGTAATTCCTGCCTGCTCAGCTGCTTGATTATTGCCAGCTGAGCAGCATGATTCCTCACAGCTGAGTTCCATGATTATTGACTGCTGACTTATGATTTGTGCCTACTCAGCTCTTTGTTTATTGCCTCCAGAGGCACATGATCAGTGTATGATAGAAAACATGATCAGCGCAAGATCAGTCACATGATCAGCGCCATTAAGTAACGTGATCACTACATGATAGTCATGTGATCAGTCCATGCACAGTCACGGTATCAGTGCATGATCAGCCACGTGATCAGTGCATGATCTGTCACATGATTAGTGTATGATCATCCACGTGATCAGTGCATGGGCAGTCATGTGATCAGTGCATGATATAGACGTGATCAGTGCATGATCAGTCACGTGATCAGGACATGATTAGTCAACTGAACAGTGCATGATCAGTTACGTGATCAGTGCATGATCAGTCATGTAATCTGTGCATGACCAGGCACGTGATCAGAGTATGACCAGCCAAGTTATCAGTGCATGATAGCCACGTGATCAGTGCATGATCAGTCACGTGTTCAGTGCATGATCAGTCATGTAATCTGTGCATGACCAGGCACGTGATCAGAGTATGACCAGCCAAGTTATCAGTGCATGATAGCCACGTGATCAGTGCATGATCAGTCACGTGAGCAGTGCATGATCAGTCACGTGATCAGTGGATGATCAGCCACGTGATCAGTGCATGATCAGCCACATGATCAGTGCATGATCTATTACGTGATCAGTGCATGATCAGTTACGTGAGCAGTGTATGACCAGACAAGTGATCAGTGCATGGTCAGACACGTGAACAGTGTTTGATCAGCCACGTGATCAGTGCATGATATCCAAGTGATCAGTGCATGATCAATCACGTGATCAGTGTATGATCAGCCACGTGAACAGTGCATGCTCAGTCAGGTGATCAGGGCCTGTTGAGCTGCGTGATTAATGTCTGCTCATCTGCTTGACAATTGACAGCTGAGCTGCACGATTCCTGCCTGTCATCTGCTTGACAATTGCCAGCTGTGCTGCGTAATTCCTGCCTACTCAGCTGCTTGATTATTGCCAGCTGAGCAGCATGATTCCTCACAGCTGAGTTCCATGATTATTGACTGGTGACTTATGATTTGTGCCTACTCAGCTCTTTGTTTATTGCCTCCAGAGGCACATGATCAGTGTATGATAGCAAACATGATCAGCGCATGATCAGTCACATGATCAGCGCCATTAAGTCACGTGATCACTACATGATAGTCATGTGATCAGTCCATGCACAGTCACGGTATCAGTGCATGATCAGCCACGTGATCAGTGCATGATCTGTCACGTGATTAGTGTATGATCATCCACGTGATCAGTGCATGGGCAGTCATGTGATCAGTGCATGATATAGACGTGATCAGTGCATGATCAGTCACGTGATCAGGACATGATCACTCAACTGAACAGTGCATGATCATTTACGTGATCAGTGCATGATAGCCACGTGATCAATGCATGATAGCCACGTCATCAGTGCATGATCAGTCACGTGATATGTGTGTGATCAGCCACGTGATCAGTGCATGATATCCACGTGATCAGTGCAGGATAGCCACGTGATCACTTCATGATTATTCACGTTATCTGTGCATGATCAGTCACGTGATACGTGTGTTCAGCCACCGGATCAGTGCGTGATGATCCATGTGATCAGTGCAGGATCAATTACGTGATCAGTGCATGATCAGTCACGTGACCAGTACATGGTAGCTACGTGATCATTGCGTGATCAGCCACGTGATCAGTGCATGATAGCCACGTGATCAGTGCATGATCAGTAATGTGATACGTGCGTGATCAGCCACGTGATCAGTGCATGATCATCCACGTGATCAGTGCATGATAGCCACGTAATCAGTGCATGAGAGCCACGTGATCATTGCTTGATCAGTCACGTAATCAGTACATGATCAGTCACGTGAACAGTGCATGATCATTTACGTGATCTGTGCATGATCAGTCACGTGACCAATATATGGTAGCTATGTGATCATTCCATGACGAGCCACGTGAGCAGTGCATGATAGCCACGTGATGTGTGCATGATGAGTTACGTGAGCAGAGTATGATCAGCCACGTGAACAGTGCATGCTCAGTCACGTTATCAGGGCCTGCTGAGCTGCGTGATTACTGTCTGGTCATCTGCTTGACAATTGCCAGCTGAGCTGCACGATTCCTGCCTGTTATCTGCTTGACAATTGCCACCTGTGCTGCGTAATTTCTGCCTGCTCAGCTGCTTGATTATTGCCAGCTGAGCAGCATGATTTCTCAGAGGTGAGTTCCATGATTATAGCCTGCTGACTGATTCCTGCCTACTCAGCTCTATGTTCATTGCCTCCAGAGGCACATGATCAGTGTGTGACACCAAACATGATCAGCACATGATCAGTCACATGATCAATGCATGATAAGCCAGGTGATCAGTGCATGATCAATTATGTGATCAGTGCATGATCAGTCATGTGACCAGTACATGGTAGCTGCGTGATCATTGCATGATCAGCCACGTGAGCAGTGCATGATAGCCACGTGATCAGTGCATGATCAGTCACGTGATCTGTGCATGATCAGTCACGTGACCAGTGCATGGTAGCTACGTGGTCATTGCTTGATCAGCCACGTGATCAGAGCATGATAGCCACGTGATCAGTGCATGATCAGTCACGTGATCAGGACATGATCAGTCAACTGAACAGTGCATGATCATTTACATGATCAGTGCATGATAGCCACGTGATCAATGCATGATAGCCACGTCATCAGTGCATGATCAGTCACGTGATACGTGTGTGATCAGCCACGTGATCAGTGCATGATATCCACGTGATCAGTGCAGGATAGCCACGTGATCACTTCATGATTATTCACGTTATCTGTACATGATCAGTCACGTGATACGTGTGTTCAGCCACCGGATCAGTGCGTGATGATCCATGTGATCAGTGCAGGATCAATTACGTGATCAGTGCATGATCAGTCACGTGACCAGTACATGGTAGCTACGTGATCATTGCGTGATCAGCCACGTGATCAGTGCATGATAGCCACGTGATCAGTGCATGATCATTAATGTGATACGTGTGTGATCAGCCACGTGATCAGTGCATGACATCCACGTGATCAGTGCATGATAGCCACGTAATCAGTGCATGAGAGCCACGTGATCATTGCTTGATCAGTCACGTGATACATGTGTGATCAGCCACGTGATCAGTGCAGGATCAATTACGTGATCAGTGCATAATCAGTCACGTGACCAGTAAATGGTTGCTACGTGATCCTTGCATGATCAGCCACGTGAGCAGAGCATGATAGCCACGTGATCAGTGCATGATCAGTCACGTAATCAGTACATGATCAGTCACGTGAACAGTGCATGATCATTTACGTGATCTGTGCATGATCAGTCACGTGACCAATATATGGTAGCTACGTGATCATTCCATGACGAGCCACGTGAGCAGTGCATGATAGCCACGTGATGTGTACATGATCAGTTACGTGAGCAGAGTATGATCAGCCACGTGATCAGTGCATGATATCCACGTGATCAGTGCATGATCAGTTACCTGAGCAGTGTATGATCAGCCACGTGATCAGTTCATGGTCAGACACGTGAACAGTGTATGATCAGCCACGTGATCAGTGCATGATATTCAAGTGATCAGTGCATGATCATCACGTGATCCGTGTATGATCAGCCACGTGAATAGTGCATGCTCAGTCACGTGATCTGGGCCTGCTGAGCTGCGTGATTACTGTCTGCTCATCTGCTTGACAATTGCCAGCTGAGCTGAACGATTCTTGCCTGTCATCTGCTTGACAATTGCCAGCTGTGCTGCGTAATTCCTGCCTGCTCAGCTGCTTGATTATTGCCAGCTGAGCAGCATGATTCCTCACAGCTGAGTTCCATGATTTTTGCCTGCTGACTTATGATTCGTGCCTACTCAGCTCTTTGTTTATTGCCTCCAGAGGCACATGATCAGTGTATGAAAGCAAACATGATCAGCGCATGATCAGTCACATGATCAGCGCCATTAAGTCACGTGATCAGTACATGATAGTCATGTGATCAGTCCATGCTCAGTCACGGTATCAGTGCATGATCAGCCACGTGATCAGTGCAGGATCAGCCAGGTGATCATTTCATGATAGCTATGTGATCAGTTCATGATTTGTTACGTGATCTGTGCATGACCAGGCAGGTGATCAGTGTATGATCCGTCACCAAATGGGTGTATGATCAGTCACCTGACCGGTACATGGTAGCTACATGATCATTGCATGATCAGCCACGTGAGTAGTGCATGATAGCCACGTGATCAGTGCATGATCAGTCACGTGTTCAGTGCATGAACAGTCATGTAATCTGTGCATGACCAGGCACGTGATCAGAGTATGACCAGCCAAGTTATCAGTGCATGATAGCCACGTGATCAGTGCATGATCAGTCACGTGAGCAGTGCATGATCAGTCACGTGATCAGTGGATGATCAGCCACGTGATCAGTGCATGATCAGCCACATGATCAGTGCATGATCTATTATGTGATCAGTGCATGATCAGTTACGTGATCAGTGCATGATCAGTCACGTGATCAGTACATGATCAGTCACGTGAACAGTGCATGATCAGTCATGTGATCAGTGTATGACCAGCCAAGTGATCAGTGCATGATAGCCACGAGATCAGTGCATGATCAGTCACGTGATCAGTGCATGATCAGTCACGTGATCAGTACATGATCAGTCACGTGAACAGTGCATGATCAGTCATGTGATCAGTGTATGACCAGCCAAGTGATCAGTGCATGATATGTCATGTGACAGTTGTGTGATCAGCCACGTGCACAGTGCATGTTCCGCCACGTATTCAGTGCATGATAGCCACGTGATCAGTGCATGATCAGTTACGTGAGCCGTGTATGACCAGACAAGTGATCAGTGCATGGTCAGACACGTGAACAGTGTTTGATCAGCCACGTGATCAGTGCATGATATCCAAGTGATCAGTGCATGATCAATCACGTGATCAGTGTATGATCAGCCACATGAACAGTGCATGCTCAGTCACGTGATCAGGGCCTGATGAGCTGCGTGATTACTGTCTGCTCATCTGCTTGACAAATGCCAGCTGAGCTGCACGATTCCTGCCTGTCATCTGCTTCACAATTGCCAGCTGTGCTGCGTAATTCCTGCCTGCTCAGCTGCTTGATTATTGCCAGCTGAGCAGCATGATTCCTCACAGCTGAGTTCCATGATTATTGACTGCTGACTTATGATTTGTGCCTACTCAGCTCTTTGTTTATTGCCTCCAGAGGCACATGATCAGTGTATGATAGAAAACATGATCAGCGCAAGATCAGTCACATGATCAGCGCCATTAAGTAACGTGATCACTACATGATAGTCATGTGATCAGTCCATGCACAGTCACGGTATCAGTGCATGATCAGCCACGTGATCAGTGCATGATCTGTCACATGATTAGTGTATGATCATCCACGTGATCAGTGCATGGGCAGTCATGTGATCAGTGCATGATATAGACGTGATCAGTGCATGATCAGTCACGTGATCAGGACATGATCAGTCAACTGAACAGTGCATGATCATTTACGTGATCAGTGCATGATCAGTCATGTAATCTGTGCATGACCAGGCACGTGATCAGAGTATGACCAGCCAAGTTATCAGTGCATGATAGCCACGTGATCAGTGCATGATCAGTCACGTGTTCAGTGCATGATCAGTCATGTAATCTGTGCATGACCAGGCACGTGATCAGAGTATGACCAGCCAAGTTATCAGTGCATGATAGCCACGTGATCAGTGCATGATCAGTCACGTGAGCAGTGCATGATCAGTCACGTGATCAGTGGATGATCAGCCACGTGATCAGTGCATGATCAGCCACAGGATCAGTGCATGATCTATTACGTGATCAGTGCATGATCAGTTACGTGAGCAGTGTATGACCAGACAAGTGATCAGTGCATGGTCAGACACGTGAACAGTGTTTGATCAGCCACGTGATCAGTGCATGATATCCAAGTGATCAGTGCATGATCAATCACGTGATCAGTGTATGATCAGCCACGTGAACAGTGCATGCTCAGTCACGTGATCAGGGCCTGTTGAGCTGCGTGATTAATGTCTGCTCATCTGCTTGACAATTGACAGCTGAGCTGCACGATTCCTGCCTGTCATCTGCTTGACAATTGCCAGCTGTGCTGCGTAATTCCTGCCTACTCAGCTGCTTGATTATTGCCAGCTGAGCAGCATGATTCCTCACAGCTGATTTCCATGATTATTGACTGGTGACTTATGATTTGTGCCTACTCAGCTCTTTGTTTATTGCCTCCAGAGGCACATGATCAGTGTATGATAGCAAACATGATCAGCGCATGATCAGTCACATGATCAGCGCCATTAAGTCACGTGATCACTACATGATAGTCATGTGATCAGTCCATGCACAGTCACGGTATCAGTGCATGATCAGCCACGTGATCAGTGCATGATCTGTCACATGATTAGTGTATGATCATCCACGTGATCAGTGCATGGGCAGTCATGTGATCAGTGCATGATATAGACGTGATCAGTGCATGATCAGTCACGTGATCAGGACATGATCAGTCAACTGAACAGTGCATGATCATTTACGTGATCAGTGCATGATAGCCACGTGATCAATGCATGATAGCCACGTCATCAGTGCATGATCAGTCACGTGATATGTGTGTGATCAGCCACGTGATCAGTGCATGATATCCACGTGATCAGTGCAGGATAGCCACGTGATCACTTCATGATTATTCACGTTATCTGTACATGATCAGTCACGTGATACGTGTGTTCAGCCACCGGATCAGTGCGTGATGATCCATGTGATCAGTGCAGGATCAATTACGTGATCAGTGCATGATCAGTCACGTGACCAGTACATGGTAGCTACGTGATCATTGCGTGATCAGCCACGTGATCAGTGCATGATAGCCACGTGATCAGTGCATGATCAGTAATGTGATACGTGTGTGATCAGCCACGTGATCAGTGCATGACATCCACGTGATCAGTGCATGATAGCCACGTAATCAGTGCATGAGAGCCACGTGATCATTGCTTGATCAGTCACGTAATCAGTACATGATCAGTCACGTGAACAGTGCATGATCATTTACGTGATCTGTGCATGATCAGTCACGTGACCAATATATGGTAGCTACGTGATCATTCCATGACGAGCCACGTGAGCAGTGCATGATAGCCACGTGATGTGTACATGATCAGTTACGTGATCAGAGTATGATCAGCCACGTGATCAGTGCATGATATCCACGTGATCAGTGTATGATCAGTTACCTGAGCAGTGTATGAACAGCCACGTGATCAGTTCATGGTCAGACACGTGAACAGTGTATGATCAGCCACGTGATCAGTGCATGATATCCAAGTGATCAGTGCATGATCAATCACGTGATCAGTGTATGATCAGCCACGTGAACAGTGCATGCTCAGTCACGTGATCAGGGCCTGATGAGCTGCGTGATTACTGTCTGCTCATCTGCTTGACAATTGCCAGCTGAGCTGCACGATTCCTGCCTGTCATCTGCATGACAATTGCCAGCTGTGCTGCGTAATTCCTGCCTACTCAGCTGATTGATTATTGCCAGCTGAGCAGCATGATTCCTCAGAGCTGAGTTCCATGATTATTGACTGCTGACTTATGATTTGTGCCTACTCAGCTCTTTGTTTATTGCCTCCAGAGGCACATGATCAGTGTATGATAGAAAACATGATCAGCGCATGACCAGTCACATGATCAGCGCCATTAAGTCACGTGATCAGTGCATGATCAGTCATGTGATCAGTCCATGAACAGTCACGGTATCAGTGCATGATCAGCCACGTGATCAGTGCATGATCTGTCACGTGATTAGTGTATGATCATCCACGTGATCAGTGCATGGGCAGTCATGTGATCAGTGCATGATATAGACGTGATCAGTGCATGATCAGTCTTGTGATCAGTGCATGATAGTCACGTGATCAGTGCATGATCAGTCACTTGATGGGTGTATAATCATTCACGTGACCTGTACATGGTAGCTACATGATCATTGCATGATCAGCCACGTGAGTAGTGCGCGATAGCCACGTGATCAGTGCATGATCAGTCACGTGATCAGTGCATGATCAGTCATGTGACCAGTACATGGTAGCTGCGTGATCATCGCATGATCAGCCAAGTCAGCAGTGCATGATAGCCACGTGATCAGTGCATGATCAGACACGAGATCAGTGCATGATCAGTCACGTGATCAGTGCATGATCAGCCATGTGATCAGGGCATGATCCGTCACCTGATGGGTGTATGATCAGTCACCTGACCGGTACATGGTAGCTACATGATCATTGCATGATCAGCCACGTGAGTAGTGCATGATAGCCACGTGATGAGTGCATGATCAGTCACGTGTTCAGTGCATGATCAGTCATGTAATCTGTGCATGACCAGGCACGTGATCAGTGTATGACCAGCCAAGTGATCAGTGCATGATAGCCACGTAATCAGTGCATGATCAGTCACGTGATCAGTGCATGATCAGTCACGTGATCAGTGGATGATCAGCCACGTTATCAGTGCATGTTCAGCCACATGATCAGTGCATGATCAATTACGTGATCAGTGCATGATCAGTCACGTGACCAGTATATGGTAGCTAGGTGATCATTGCATGAACAGCCACATGAGCCGTGCATGATAGCCACGTGATCAGTGCATGATCAGTCACGTGATCAGTGCATGATCACTCACGTTAACAGTGCATGATAAGTCACCTGATCAGTGTATGATCAATTACGTGATCAGTGCATGATCACTCACGTGACCAGTACATGGTAGCTACGTGATCATTGCATGAACAGCCTCGTGAGCAGTGCATGATAGCCACGTGATCACTGCATGAACTGTCACTTGATCAGTGTATGATCATCCGGGTTATCAGTGCATGGGCAGTCATGTGATCAGTGCATGATATAGACGTGATCAGTGCATGAACAGTCTCGTGATCAGTGTATGATCAACCACGTGATCAGTGCACGATAGCCAGGTAATGAGTGCATGATAGCCAGATGATCAGTGCATTATCAGTCACGTGATCAGTGTATAATCAGCCAAGTTATCAGTGCATGATAGCCAACTGATCATTGGATGATCCGTCACGTGATCAGTGCATGGTCAGTCACGTGATCATTGCATGATCAGCCACGTGAATAGTGCATGATCAATTACATGATCAGTGCATGATCAGTCACGTGAACAGTGCATGATCAGTCACGTGATCAGTGTATGATTAGCCACGTGATCAGTGCATGATCAGCCAAATGATCAGTGCATGATCAATTACGTGATCAGTGCATGATCAGCCACGTGATCAGTGCATGGTCAGTCACGTGATCAGTGCATGATCATCCACGTGATCAGTGCATGTGGAGTCAGGTAGACAATGCATGATAGCGCCGTGATCAGTGCACGTTCAGTCCCGTGATGAGTGTATGATCTGTCAAGTGATCAGTGCAAGATAGCTACGTGATCAGTGTATGATCAGCCACGTGATCACTGCATGATCAGTCACGTGATACGTGTGTGATAAGCCATGTGACCAGTGCATGATATCAGTGCATGATCAGCCACGTGATCAGTGCATGATCAGCCACGTGATCAGTGCATGATCAGTCACGTGATACGTGTGTGATCAGCCACGTGATCATTGCATGATATCCACGTGATCAGTGCAGGATAGCCACGTGATCACTTCATGAGTAGTCACGTGATCTATACATGATCAGTCACGTGATACGTGTGTGATCAGCCACTGGATCAGTGCGTGATGAGCCACGTGATCAGTGCAGGATCAATTACGTGATCAGTGCATGATCAGTCACGACACCAGTACATGGTTGCTACGTGATCGTTGCATGTTCAGCCACGTGAGCAGAGCATGATAGCCACGTGACCAGTGCATGATCAGTCACATGATCAGTACATGATCAGTCACGAGAACAGTGCATGATCATTTACGTGATCTGTGCATGATCAGTCACGTGACCAGTATATGGTAGCTACGTGATCATTCCATGACGAACCACGTGAGCAGTGCATGATAGCCACATGATGTGTGCATGACGAGTTACGTGAGCAGAGTATGATCAGCCACGTGATCAGTGCATGACTGCCACGTGATCAGTGCATGATATGTCACGTGACAGGTGTGTGATCAGCCACGTGAACAGTGCATGTTCCGCCACGTATTCAGTGCATGATAGCCACGTGATCAGTGTATGATCAGTTACGTGAGCAGTGTATGACCAGACATGTGATCAGTGCATGGTCAGACACGTGAACAGTGTATGATCAGCCACGTGATCAGTGCATGATATCCAAGTGATCAGTGCATGATCAAACACGTGATCAGTGTATGATCAGCCAGGTGAACAGTGCATGCTCAGTCACGTGATCAGGGCCTGCTGAGCTGCGTGATTACTGTCTGCTCATCTGCTTGACAATTGCCAGCTGAGCTGAACGATTCCTGCCTGTCGTCTGCTTGACAATTGCCAGCTGTGCTGTGTAATTCCTGCCTGCTCAGCTGCTTGATTATTGCCAGCTGAGCAGCATGATTCCTCACAGCTGAGTTCCATGATTATTGACTGCTGACTTATTTTTCGTGCCTACTCAGCTCTTTGTTTATTGCCTCCAGTGGCACATGATCAGTGTATGATAGCAAACATGATCAGCGCATGATCAGTCACATGATCAGCGCCATTAAGTCACGTCATCACTACATGATAGTCATGTGATCAGTCCATGCCCAGTCATGGTATCAGTTCATGATCAGGCACGTGATCAGTGCATGATCGGTCACATGATTAGTGTATGATCATCCACGTGATCAGTGCATGGGCAGTCATGTGATCAGTGCATGATATAGAAGTGATCAGTGCATGATCATTCTTGTGGTCAGTGCATGAGAGCCACGTGATCAGTGCATGATCATCCACGTGATCAGTGCATGTGGAGTCATGTAGTCAATGCATGATAGCGCCGTGATCAGTGCACGATCAGTCCCGTGATGAGTGTATGATCAGCCAAGTGATCAGTGCAAGATAGCTACGTGATCAGTGCATGATCAGTCACATGATCAGTGCATGATCAGTCACGTGATAGGTGTGTGATCAGCCATGTGAACAGTGCATGCTCAGTCACGTGATCAGGGCCTGCTGAGCTGTGTGATTACTGTCTGCTCATCTGCTTGACAATTTCCAGCTGAGCTGCACGATTCCTGCCTGTCATCTCCTTGACAATTGCCACCTGTGCTGCATAATTCCTGCCTGCTCATCTACTTGATTATTGCCAGCTGAGCAGCATGATTTCTCAGAGGTGAGTTCCATGATTATAGCCTGCTGACTGATTCCTGCCTACTCAGCTCTATGTTCATTGCCTCCAGAGGCACATGATCAGTGTGTGACACCAAACATGATCAGCACATGATCAGTCACATGATCAATGCATGATAAGCCAGGTGATCAGTGCATGATCAATTATGTGATCAGTGCATGATCAGTCATGTGACCAGTACATGGTAGCTGCGTGATCATTGCATGATCAGCCACGTGAGCAGTGCATGATAGCCACGTGATCAGTGCATGATCAGTCACGTGATCTGTGCATGATCAGTCACGTGATCTGTGCATGATCAGTCACGTGATCAGTGCATGATCAATTACTGATCAGTGCATGATCAGTCACGTGACCAGTGCATGGTAGCTACGTGGTCATTGCATGATCAGCCACGTGATCAGTGCATGATAGCCACGTGATCAGTGCATGATCAGTCATGTGACCAGTACATGGTAGCTGCGTGATCATTGCATGATCAGCCACGTGAGCAGTGCAGGATAGCCACGTGATCAGTGCATGATCAGTTACGTGAGCAGTTTATGATCAGCCACGTGATCAGTGCATGGTCAGACACATGATCAGTGCATGATCAGTCACGTGATCAGTGCATGATCAGTCACTTGATCAGTGGATGATCAGCCACGTGATCAGTGCATGATCAGCCACATGATCAGTGCATGATCTATTACGTGATCAGTGCATGATCAGTCACGTGACCAGCATATGGTAACTAGGTGATCATTGCATGATCAGCCACATGAGCCGTGCATGATAGCCACGAGATCAGTGCATGATCAGTCACGTGATCAGTGCATGATCAGTCACGTGATCAGTACATGATCAGTCACGTGAACAGTGCATGATCAGTCATGTGATCAGTGTATGACCAGCCAAGTGATCAGTGCATGATAGCCACGTGATCAGTGCATGATCCGTCACGTGATCAGTGCATGATCAGTCACGTGATCAGTGTATGATCAGCCACGTAATCAGTGCATGATCAGTCACGTGATACGTGTGTGATAAGCCATGTGACCAGTGCATGATATCAGTGCATGAGAGCCACGTGATCAGTGCATGATAGCCACGTGATCAGTGCATGATCAGTCACGTGATACGTGTGTGATCAGCCACGTGATCAGTGCATGATATCCACGTGATCAGTGCAGGATAGCCACGTAATCACTTCATGAGTAGTCACGTGATCTATACATGATCAGTCACGTGATACGTGTGTGATCAGCCACCGGATCAGTGTGTGATGAGCCACGTGATCAGTGCAGGATCAATTACGTGATCAGTGCATGATCAGTCACGAGACCAGTACATGGTTGCTACGTGATCGTTGCATGATCAGCCACGTGAGCAGAGCATGATAGCCACGTGATCAGTGCATGATCAGTCACGTAATCAGTACATGTAAATCACGTGATCAGTGCATGATCAGTCACGTGATCAGTGTATGATCAACCACGTGAACAGTGCATGCTCAGTCACGTGATCAGGGCCTGCTGAGCTGCGTGATTACTGTCTGCTCATCTGCTTGACAATTGCCAGCTGAGCTGCACGATTCCTGCCTGTCATCTGCTTGACAATTGCCAGCTGTGCTGCGTAATTCCTGTCTGCTCAGCTGCTTGATTATTGCCAGCTGAGCAGCATGATTCCTCACAGATGAATTCCATGATTATTGACTGCTGACTTATGATTCGTGCCTACTCAGCTCTTTGTTTATTGCCTCCAGAGGCACATGATCAGTGTATGATAGCAAACATGATCAGCGCATGATCAGTCACATGATCAGCGCCATTAAGTCACCTGATCACTACATGATAGTCATGTGATCAGTCCATGCACAGTCACGGTATCAGTGCATGATCAGCCAGGTGATCAGTGCATGATCTGTCACATGATTAGTGTATGATCATCCACATGATCAGTGCATGGGCAGTCATGTGATCAGTGCATGATATAGACGTGATCAGTGCGTGATCAGTGCATGATCAGTGCATGATAGCCACGTGATCAGTGCATGATCAGTCACCTGATGGGTGTATGATCATTCACGTGACCTGTATATGGTAGCTACATGATCATTGCATGATCAGCCATGACAGTAGTGCATGATAGCCACGTGATTACCGCATGATCAGTCACGTGATCAGTGCATGATCAGTCATGTGACCAGTACATGGTAGCTGCATGATCATCGCATGATCAGCTACGTGTGCAGTGCATGATAGCCACGTGATCAGTGTATGATCAGACACGAGATCAGTGCATGATCAGTCACGTGATCAGTGCATGATCAGCCACGTGATCAGTGCATGACCAGGAACGTGATCAGTGTATATCCAGCCAAGTGATCAGTGCATGATAGCAACGTTATCAGTGCATGATCAGTCACGTGATCAGTGCATGGTCAGTTATGTGATCAGTGTATGATCAGCCACGTGATCAGTGCATAATCAGCCTCATGATCAGTGCATGATCAATTAGGTGATCAGTGCATGATCAGTCACGTAACCAGTACATGGTAGCTACGTGATCATTGCCTGATCAGCCACGTGATCAGTGCATGATAGCCACGTGATCAGTGCATGATAGCCACGTGATCAGTGCATGATAGCCACATGTTCAGTGCATGATCAGTCATGTACTCTGTGCATGACCAGGCACGTGATCAGTGTATGACCAGCCAAGCGATCAGTGCATGATAGCCACGTGATCAGTGCATAATCAGTCACATGATCAGTGCATGATCAGTCACGTGATCAGTACATGATCAGTCACGTGAACAGTGTGTGATCATTTACGTGATATGTGCATGATCAGTAACGTGACCAGTATATGGTAGCTAGGTGATCATTGCATGATCAGCCACATGAGCCGTGCATGATAGCCACGAGATCAGTGCATGATCAGTCACGTGACCAGTGCATGAACACTCACGTTAACAGTGCATGATAAGTCACCTGATCAGTGCATGATCAATTACGTGATCAGTGCATGATCACTCACGTGACCAGTACATGGTAGCTAAGTGATCATTGCATGAACAGCCGCGTGAGCAGTGCATGATAGCCACGTGATCAGTGCATGATCTGTCGCATGATCAGTGTATGATCATCCGGGTGATCAGTGCATGGGCAGACATGTGTTCAGTGCATGATATAGACGTGATCAGTGCATGATCAGTCTCGTGATCAGTGTATGATCAACCACGTGATCAGTGCACGATAGCCAGGTAATGAGTGCACGATAGCCAGATGATCAGTGCATTATCAGTCACATGATCAGTGTATGATCAGCCAAGTAATAAGTGCATGATAGCCAACTGATCAGTGGATGATCAGTCACGTGATCAGTGCATGGTCAGTCACGTCATCATTGCATGATCAGCCACGTGATCAGTGCATGATCAGCCAAATGATCAGTGCATGATCAATTACGTGATCAGTGCATGATCAGCCACGTGATCAGTGCATGGTCAGTCACGTGATCAGTGCATGATCATCCACGTGATCAGTGCATGTGGAGTCATGTAGACAATGCATGATAGCGCCGTGATCAGTGCACGATCAGTCCCGTGATGAGTGTATGATCAGTCAAGTGATCAGTGCAAGATAGCTACGTGATCAGTGCATGATCAGCCACGTCATCAGTGCATGATAGCCACGTGATCATTGCATGATAGCCACATGATCATGTGCATGATCAGCCAGGTGATCAGTACATGATAGCTAAGTAATTAGTTCATGATTAGTCACCTGATCTGTGCATGACCTGGCAGGTGATTAGTGTATGATCAGCCTCGTTAACAATGCAATATAGCCACGTGATCAGTGCATGATCAGTAACCTGATGGGTGTATTATCAGTCACGTGACTGGTACATGGTAGGTACATGATAATTGCATGATCAGCCACGTGATCAGTGCATGATAGCCACTTGATCAGGTAATGCTCATTCACGGTATCAGTGCATGATCAGCCACGTGATCAGTGCATGATCTGTCACATGATTAGTGTATGATCATCCACGTGATCAGTGCATGGGCAGTCATGTGATCAGTGCATGATTAGACGAGATCAGTGCATGATCAGTATCGTGGTCAGTGCATGATAGCCACGTGATCAGTGCATGATCAGTCACCTGATGGGTGTATGATCATTCACGTGACCGGTACATGGTAGTTATATGATCAGTGTATATCCAGCCATGTGATAAGTGCATGATAGCCACGTGATCAGGGCATGATCAGCCACGTGATCAGTGCATGATCAGTCACGTGATCAGTGCATGATCAGCCACATGATCAGTGCATGCTCAATTACGTCATCAGTGCATGATCAGTCACGTGACCAGTACATGGTAGCTGCGTGATCATTGCATGATCAGCCAAGTTAGCAGTGCATGATAGCCACGTGATCAGTGCTTGATCTGTCACCTGATGAGTATATGATCATTCACGTGACCTTTACATGGTAGCTACATGATCATTGCATGATCAGCCACGTGAGTAGTGCGCGATAGCCACGTGATCACTGGATGATCAGTCACGTGATCAGTGCATGATCAGTCACGTGATCAGTGCGTGATCAGACACGTGATCAGAGCATGATCAATTACGTGATCAGTGCATGATCAGTCACGTGACCAGTACATGGTAGCTGCGTGATCATCGCATGATCAGCCACGTGAGCAGTGCATGATAGCCACGTGATCAGTGCGTGATCAGACACGAGATCAGTGCATGATCAGTCACGTGATCAGTGCATGATCAGCCACGTGATCAGAGCATGATCAATTACGTGATCAGTGCATGATCAGTCACGTGACCAGTACTTGGTAGCTACGTGATCATTGCCAGATCAGCCACGTGAGCAGTGCATGATAGCCACGTGATCAGTGCATGATTAGCCATGTGATCAGTGCATGATAAGTCACGTGATCAGGGCATGATCAGCCACATCATCAGTGCATGATAGCCACGTGATCAGTGCATACAATTACGTGATCAGTGCATGCGCAATCACGTGATCTGTGCATGAGAGCCACGTGATCAGTGCATGATCATTCACGTGATAGGTGTGTGATCAGCGACGTGAACAGTGCATGCTCAGTCACGTGATCAGGGCCTGCTGAGCTTCGTGATTACTGTCTGCTCATGTGCTTGACAATTGCCAGCTGAGCTGTACGATTCCTGCCTGTCATCTCCTTGACAATTGCCACCTGTGCTGCATAATTCCTGCCTGCTCATCTACTTGATTATTGCCAGCTGAGCAGCATGATTTCTCAGAGCTGAGTTCCATGATTATTGCCTACTGATTCCTGCCTACTCAGCTCTTTGTTCATTGCCTCCAGAGGCACATGATCAGTGTATGACATGAAACATGATCAGCACATGATGAATCACATAATCAATGCATGGTAAGCCAGGTGATCAGTGCATGATCAATTACGTGATTAGTGCATGATCAGTCATGTGACCAGTACATGGTAGCTGCGTGATCATTGCATGATCAGCCACGTGATCAGTGCAAGATCAGTCACGTGATCAGTGCATGATCAGCCACGTGATCAGTGCATGATCAGTCACGTGACCAGTACATGGTAGCTACGTGATCATTGCATGATCAGCCACGTTATCTGTGCATGATAGCCACGTGATCAGTGCATGATAGCCACGTGAGCAGTGCATGATAGCCACGTGATCAGTGCATGATCAGTCACGTGATACGTGTGTGATCAGCCACGTGATCAGTGCATGATATCCACGTGATCAGTGCAGGATAGCCACGTGATCACTTCATGATTAGTCACGTGATCTGTACATGATCAGTCACGTGATACGAGTGTGATCAGCCACCGGATCAGTGCGTGATGAGCCACGTGATCAGTGCAGGATCAATTACGTGATCAGTGCATGATCAGTCACGAGACCAGTACATGGTTGCTACGTGATCATTGCATGATCAGCCACGTGAGCAGAGCATGATAGCCACGTGATCAGTGCATTAAGAGTCACGTGATCAGTACATGATCAGTCACGTGAACAGTGCATGATCATTTACGTGATCTGTGCATGATCAGTCACGTGACCTGTATATGGTAGCTTCATGATCATTCCATGACGAACCACGTGAGCAGTGCATGATAGCCACGTGATGTGTGCATGATCAGTGACGTGACCAGAGTATGATCAGCCACGTGATCAGTGCATGAGTGCCATGTGATCAGTGCATGATATGTCACGTGACAGGTCTGTGATCAGCCACGTGAACAGTGCTTGTTCAGCCACGTGATCAGTGCATGATAGCCACGTGATCAGTGCATGATCAGTTACGTGATCAGTGTATGATCAGCCACGTGATCAGTGCATGGTCAGACACGTGAACAGTGTATGATCAGCCTCGTGATCAGTGCATGATATCCAAGTGATCAGTGCATGATCAATCACGTGATCAGTGTATGATCAGCCACGTGAACAGTGCATGCTCAGTCACGTGATCAGGGCCTGCTGAGCTGTGTGATTACTGTCTGCTCATCTGCTTGACAATTGCCAGCTGAGCTGCACGATTCCTGCCTGTCAAATGCTTGACAATTGCGAGCTGTGCTGTCTAATTCCTGCCTGCTAGCTGCTTGATTATTGGCAGCTGAGCAGCATGATTCACGTGAATAGTGAATGCTCAGTCACGTGATAAGGGCCTGCTGAGCTGCGTGATTACTGTCTGCTCATCTGCTTGACAATTGCCAGCTGAGCTGCACGATTCCTGCCTGTCATCTGCTTGACAATTGCCAGCTGTGCTGCGTAATTCCTGCCTGCTCAGCTGCTTGATTATTGCCAGCTGAGCAGCATGATTCCTCACAGCTGAGTTCCATGATTGTTGCCTGCTGACTGTTTGATTCGTGCCTACTCAGCTCTTTGTTTATTGCCTCCAGAGGCACATGATCAGTGTATGAAAGCAAACATGATCAGCGCATGATCAGTCACATGATCAGCGCCATTAAGTCACGTGATCACTACATGATAGTCATGTGATCAGTCCATGCTCAGTCACGGTATTAGTGCATGATCAGCAATGTGATCAGTGCATGATCAGCCAGGTGATCATTTCATGATAGCTATGTGATCAGTTCATGATTTGTCACGTGATCTGTGCATGACCAGGCAGGTGATCAGTGTATGATCCGTCACCTAATGGGTGTATGATCAGTCACCTGACCGGTACATGGTAGCTACATGATGATTGCATGATCAGCCACGTGAGTAGTGCATGATAGCCACGTGCTCAGTGCATGATGAGTCACGTGTTCAGTGCATGATCAGCCATGTAATCTGTGCATGACCAGGCACGGGATCAGTGCATGATCTGTCACATGATTAGTGTATGATCATCCACGTGATCAGTGCATGGGCAGTCATGTGATCAGTGCATGATATAGACGTGATCAGTGCATGATCAGTCTCGTGATCAGTGCATGATAGCCACGTGATCAGTGCATGATCTGTCACCTGATGGGTGTATGATCATTCACGTGACCTTTACATGGTAGCTACATGATCATTGCATGATCAACCACGTGAGTAGTGCACGATAGCCACGTGATCACTGCATGATCAGTCACATGATCACTGCATGATCAGTCATGTGACCAGTACATGGTAGCTGCGTGATCATCGCATGTTCAGCCACGTGAGCCATGCATGATAGCCACGTGATCAGTGCGTGATCAGACATGAGATCAGTGCATGATCAGTCACGTGATCAGTGCATGATCAGCCACGTGATCAGAGCATGATCAGTCACGTGATCAGTGTATGATCAGCCACGTGATCAGTGCATGATTAGCCACATTATCAGTGCATGATCAATTACGTGATCAGTGCATGATCAGTCACGTGACCAGTACTTGGTAGCTACGTGATCATTGCCAGATCAGCCACGTGAGCAGTGCATGATAGCCACGTGATCAGTGCATGATTAGCCATGTGATCAGTGCATGATCAGTCACGTGATCAGGGCATGATCAGCCACGTCATCAGTGCATGATAGCCACGTGATCAGTGCATACAATTACGTGATCAGTGCATGCGCTATCACGTGATCTGTGCATGAGAGCCACGTGATATGTGCATGATCATTCACGTGATAGGTGTGTGATCAGCGACGTGAACAGTGCATGCTCAGTCACGTGATCAGGGCCTGCTGAGCTTCGTGATTACTGTCTGCTCATGTGCTTGACAATTGCCAGCTGTGCTGTACGATTTCTGCCTGTCATCTCCTTGACAATTGCCACCTGTGCTGCATAATTCCTGCCTGCTCATCTACTTGATTATTGCCAGCTGAGCAGCATGATTTCTCAGAGCTGAGTTCCATGATTATTGCCTACTGATTCCTGCCTACTCAGCTCTTTGTTCATTGCCTCCAGAGGCACATGATCAGTGTATGACACGAAACATGATCAGCACATGATGAATCACATAATCAATGCATGGTAAGCCAGGTGATCAGTGCATGATCAATTACGTGATCAGTGCATGATCACTCATGTGACCAGTACATGGTAGCTGCGTGATCATTGCATGATCAGCCACGTTATCTGTGCATGATAGCCACGTGATCAGTGCATGATAGCCACGTGAGCAGTGCATGATCAGCCACGTGATCAGTGCATGATCAGTCACGTGACCAGTACATGGTAGCTACGTGATCATTGCATGATCAGCCACGTTATCTGTGCATGATAGCCACGTGATCAGTGCATGATAGCCACGTGATCAGTGCAAGATCAGTCACGTGATCAGTGCATGATCAGCCACGTGATCAGTGCATGATCAGTCACGTGACCAGTACATGGTAGCTACGTGATCATTGCATGATCAGCCACGTTATCTGTGCATGATAGCCACGTGATCAGTGCATGATAGCCACGTGAGCAGTGCATGATAGCCACGTGATCAGTGCATGATCAGTCACGTGATACGTGTGTGATCAGCCACGTGATCAGTGCATGATATCCACATGATCAGTGCAGGATAGCCACGTGATCACTTCATGATTAGTCACGTGATCTGTACATGATCAGTCACGTGATACGAGTGTGATCAGCCACCGGATCAGTGCGTGATGAGCCACGTGATCAGTGCAGGATCAATTACGTGATCAGTGCATGATCAGTCACGAGACCAGTACATGGTTGCTACGTGATCGTTGCATGATCAGCCACGTGAGCAGAGCATGATAGCCACGTGATCAGTGCATTATCAGTCACGTGATCAGTACATGATCAGTCACGTAAACAGTGCATGATCATTTACGTGATCTGTGCATGATCAGTCACGTGACCTGTATATGGTAGCTTCATGATCATTCCATGACGAACCACATGAGCAGTGCATGATAGCCACGTGATGTGTGCATGATCAGTGACGTGAACAGAGTATGATCAGCCACGTGATCAGTGCATGAGTGCCATGTGATCAGTGCATGATATGTCACGTGACAGGTGTGTGATCAGCCACGTAAACAGTGCTTGTTCAGCCACGTGATCAGTGCATTTTAGCCACGTGATCAGTGCATGATCAGTTACGTGATCAGTGTATGATCAGCCACGTGATCAGTGCATGGTCAGGCACGTGAACAGTGTATGATCAGCCTCGTGATCAGTGCATGATATCCAAGTGATCAGTGCATGATCAGTCACGTGATCAGTGGATGATCAGCCACGTGATCAGTGCATGATCAGCCACATGATCAGTGCATGATCAGCCACGTGAGCCGTGCATGATAGCCACGAGATCAGTGCATGATCAGTCATGTGATCAGTGCATGATCACTCACGTGAACAGTGCATGATAAGTCACCTGATCAGTGCATGATCAATTACGTGATCAGTGCATGATCACTCACGTGACCAGTACATGGTAGCTACGTGATCATTGCATGAACAGCCGCGTGAGCAGTGCATGATAGCCACGTGATCAGTGCATGATCTGTCACATGATCAGTGTATGTTCATGCGGGTGATCAGTGCATGGGCAGTCATGTGATCAGTGCATGATATAGACGTGATCAGTGCATGATCAGTTTCGGAATCAGTGTATGATCAACCACGTGATCAGTGCACGATAGCCAGGTAATGAGTGCATGATAGCCAGATGATCAGTGCATTATCAGTCAAGTGATCAGTGTATAATCAGCCAAGTAATCAGTGCATGATAGCCAACTGATTCGTGGATGGTCAGTCACGTGATCAGTGCATGGTCAGACACGTGATCATTGCATGATCAGCCACGTTAATAGTGCATGATCAATTACGTGATCAGTGCATGATCAGTCACGTGATCAGCACATGATCAGTCACGTGAACAGTGCATGATCAGTCATGTGATCAGTGTATGAACAGCCAAGTGATCAGTGCATGATCAGTCACGATCAGTGCATGATCAGTCACGTGATCAGTGTATGATCAGCCACGTGATCAGTGCATGATCACTCACGTGATACGTGTGTGATAAGCCACGTGACCAGTGCATGATATCAGTGCATGATAGCCACGTGATCAGTGCATGATAGCCACGTGATCAGTGCATGATCAGTCACGTGATACGTGTGTGAACAGCCACGTGATCAGTGCATGATAGCCACGTAATCAGTGCATGATCAGTCACGTGATCAGTACATGATCAGTCACGTTAACAGTGCATGATCATTTACGTGATCTGTGCATGATCAGTCACGTGACCAGTATATGGTAGCCACGTGACCATTCCATGACGAACCACGGGAGCAGTGCATGATAGCCACGTGATGTGTGCATGATGAGTTACGGGAGCAGAGTATGATCAGCCACGTGATCAGTGCATGAGTGCCGCGTGATCAGTGCATGATATGTCACGTGACAGGTGTGTGATCAGCCACGTGAACAGTGCATGTTCAGCCACGTGATCAGTCCATGATAGCCACGTGATCAGTGCATGATCAGTTACCTGAGCACTGTATGATCAGCCACGTGATCAGTGCATGGTCAGACACGTGAACAGTGTATGATCAGCCACGTGATCAGTGCATGATATCCAAGTGATCAGTGCATGATCATCACGTGATCCGTGTACGATCAGCCACATGAACAGTGCATGTTCCGCCACGTGATCAGTGCATGATAGCCACGTGATCAGTGCATGATCAGTACGTGAGCAGTGTATGACCAGACACGTGATCAGTGCATGGTCAGACACGTGAACAGTGTATGATCAGCCACGTGATCAGTGCAAGATATCCAAGTGATCAGTGCATGATCAATCACGTGATCAGTGTATGATCAGCCACGTGAACAGTGCATGCTCAGTCACGTGATCAGGGCCTGCTGATCTGCGTGATTACTGTCTGTTCATCTGCTTGACAATTGCCAGCTGAGCTGCACGATTCCTGCCTGTCATCTGCTTGACAATTGCCAGCTGTGCTGCGTAATTCCTGCCTGCTCAGCTGCTTGATTATTGCCAGCTGAGCAGCATGATTCCTCACAGCTGAGTTCCATGATTATTGACTGCTGACTTACGATTCGTGCCTACTCAGCTCTTTGTTTATTGCCTCCAGAGGCACATGATCAGTGTATGATAGAAAACATGATCAGTGCATGATCAGTCACATGATCAGCGCCATTAAGTCACGTGATCACTACATGATAGTCATGTGATCAGTCCATGCACAGTCACGGTATCAGTGCATGATCAGCCACGTGATCAGTGCATGATCTGTCACATGATTAGTGTATGATCATCCACGTGATCAGTGCATGGGCAGGCATGTGATCAGTGCATGATATAGACGTGATCAGTGCATGATCAGTCTCGTGATCAGTGCATGATAGCCACGTGATCAGTGCATGATCTGTCATCTGATGGGTGTATGATCATTCACGTGACCTTTACATGGTAGCTACATGATCATTCCATGATCAACCACTTGAGTAGTGCACGATAGCCACGTGATCACTGCATGATCAGTCACATGATCACTGCATGATCAGTCATGTGACCAGTACATGGTAGCTGCGTGATCATCGCATGTTCAGCCACGTGAGCCATGCATGATAGCCACGTGATCAGTGCGTGATCAGACATGAGATCAGTGCATGATCAGTCACGTGATCAGTGCATGATCAGCCACGTGATCAGAGCATGATCAGTCACGTGATCAGTGTATGATCAGCCACGTGATCAGTGCATGATCAGCCACATTATCAGTGCATGATCAATTACGTGATCAGTGCATGATCAGTCACGTGACCAGTACTTGGTAGCTACGTGATCATTGCCAGATCAGCCACGTGAGCAGTGCATGATAGCCACGTGATCAGTGCATGATTAGCCATGTGATCAGTGCATGATCAGTCACGTGATCAGGGCATGATCAGCCACGTCATCAGTGCATGATAGCCACGTGATCAGTGCATACAATTACGTGATCAGTGCATGCGCTATCACGTGATCTGTGCATGAGAGCCACGTGATATGTGCATGATCATTCACGTGATAGGTGTGTGATCAGCGACGTGAACAGTGCATGCTCAGTCACGTGATCAGGGCCTGCTGAGCTTCGTGATTACTGTCTGCTCATGTGCTTGACAATTGCCAGCTGAGCTGCACGATTCCTGCCTGTCATCTGCTTGACAATTGCCAGCTGTGCTGCGTAATTCCTGCCTGCTCAGCTGCTTGATTATTGCCAGCTGAGCAGCATGATTCCTCACAGCTGAGTTCCATGATTATTGACTGCTGACTTATGATTTGTGCCTACTCAGCTCTTTGTTTATTGCCTCCAGAGGCACATGATCAGTGTATGATAGAAAACATGATCAGCGCAAGATCAGTCACATGATCAGCGCCATTAAGTAACGTGATCACTACATGATAGTCATGTGATCAGTCCATGCACAGTCACGGTATCAGTGCATGATCAGCCACGTGATCAGTGCATGATCTGTCACATGATTAGTGTATGATCATTCACGTGATCAGTGCATGGGCAGTCATGTGATCAGTGCATGATATAGACGTGATCAGTGCATGATCAGTCACGTGATCAGGACATGATCAGTCAACTGAACAGTGCATGATCATTTATGTGATCAGTGCATGATCAGTCATGTAATCTGTGCATGACCAGGCACGTGATCAGAGTATGACCAGCCAAGTTATCAGTGCATGATAGCCACGTGATCAGTTCATGATCAGTCACGTGTTCAGTGCATGATCAGTCATGTAATCTGTGCATGACCAGGCACGTGATCAGAGTATGACCAGCCAAGTTATCAGTGCATGATAGCTACGTGATCAGTGCATGATCAGTCACGTGAGCAGTGCATGATCAGTCACGTGATCAGTGGATGATCAGCCACGTGATCAGTGCATGATCAGCCACATGATCAGTGCATGATCTATTACGTGATCAGTGCATGATCAGTCACGTGAGCAGTGTATGACCAGACGAGTGATCAGTGCATGGTCAGACACGTGAACAGTGTTTGATAGCCACGTGATCAGTGCATGAACAGCCACGTGATCAGTGTATGATCAACCACGTGATCAGTGCACGATAGCCACGTAAAGAGTGCATGATAGCCAGTGATCAGTGCATTATCAGTCACGTGATTAGTGTCTGCTCAGCCGCGTTATCAGTGCATGATAGCCAACTGAGCATTGCACGATCTGCCTCGTCATCAGTGCTTGGTCAATCAGCGTGATCTGTGCGTGATCTGCCACGTGATTAGTGCTTGATTATTGCCAGCTGAGCAGTGCATGATTCGTCACATGAAGAGTTCATGATTATTGACGTGATTTGTGTCTACTTAGCCCCTTGTTTATTGCCTCAACAGGCACATGATCAGTGTATGATCAGAAACATGATCAGCGCATGATCAGTCACATGATCAGCGCATTGTCAGTCACGTGATCACTACATGATCAGTCATGTGATCAGTCCATGCGCAGTCAGGGAGATCAGTGCATGATCAGCCCGTGATCAGTGCACGTTCTGTCACATGATTAGTGTATGATCTTCCAAGTGATCAGTGCAAGGGCAGTTACGTGATCAGTGTATGATATAGGCACGTGATCACTGCATGATCAGTCACGTGATACGGACGTGATAAGTCAACTGACCAGTGCATGATCATTTACGTGATCAGTGCATGATTGCCACGTGATCAATGCATGATAGCCACGTCATCAGTGCATGATCAGTCACGTGATACGTGTGTGATCAGCCACGTGATCAGTGCATGATATCCACGTGATCAGTGCAGGATAGCCACGTGATCACTTCATGATTATTCACGATATCTGTACATGATCAGTCACGTGATACGTGTGTGATCAGCCACCGGATCAGTGCGTGATGAGCCACGTGATCAGTGCAGGATCAATTACGTGATCAGTGCATGATCAGTCACGACACCAGTACATGGTAGCTACGTGATCGTTGCGTGTTCAGCCACGTGAGCAGAGCATGATAGCCACGTGATCAGTGCATGATCAGTCACATGATCAGTGCATGATCAGCCACGTGATCAGTGCATGATCATCCACGTGATCTGTGCATGATCAGCCACGTGACCAGTATATGGTAGCCACGTGATCATTCCATGACCAGTCACGTGAGCAGTGCATGATAGTCACATGATGTGTGCATGACGAGTTACGTGAGCAGAGTATGATCAGCTACGTGATCATTCCATGACGAGCCACGTGAGCAGTGCATGATATGCCACGTGACAGGTGTGTGATCAGTTACGTGATCAGTGTATGATCCGCCACGTATTCAGTGCATGATAGCCACGTGATCATTGTATGATCAGTTACGTGAGCAGTGTATGACCAGACACGTGATCAGTGCATGGTCAGACACGTGAACAGTGTATGATCAGTCACGTAATCAGTGCATGATATCCAAGTGATCAGTGCATGATCAAACACGTGATCAGTGTATGATCAGCCACGTGAACAGTGCATGCTCAGTCACGTGATCAGGGCCTGATGAGCTTCGTGATTACTGTCTGCTCATCTGCTTGACAATTGCCAGCTGAGCTGAACGATTCCTGCCTGTCGTCTGCTTGACAATTGCCAGCTGTGCTGTGTAATTCCTGCCTACTCAGCTGCTTGATTATTGCCAGCTGAGCAGCATGATTCCTCACAGCTGAGTTCCATGATTATTGACTGCTGACTTATGATTTGTGCCTACTCAGCTCTTTGTTTATTGCCTCCAGTGGCACATGATCAGTGTATGATAGCAAACATGATCAGCGCATGATCAGTCACATGATCAGCGCCATTAAGTCACGTCATCACTACATGATAGTCATGTGATCAGTCCATGCTCAGTCACGGTATCAGTGCATGATCAGTCACGTGATCAGTGCATTATCAGTCACGTGATCAGTGCATGATCAGTCACGTGATCTGTGCATGATCAGTCACGTGATCTGTGCATGATCAGTCACGTGATCAGTGCATGATCAATTACGTGATCAGTGCATGATCAGCCACGTGACCAGTGCATGGTAGCCACGTGGTCATTGCATGATCAGCCACGTGATCAGTGCATGATAGCCACGTGATCAGTGCATGATCAGTCATGTGACCAGTGCATGGTAGCCGCGTGATCATTGCATGATCAGCCACGTGAGCAGTGCAGGATAGCCACGTGATCAGTGCATGATCAGTTACGTGAGCAGTTTATGATCAGCCACGTGATCAGTGCATGGTCAGACACATGATCAGTGCATGATCAGTCACGTGATCAGTGCATGATCAGTCACGTGATCAGTGGATGATCAGCCACGTGATCAGTGCATGATCAGCCACATGATCAGTGCATGATCATTACGTGATCAGTGCATGATCAGTCACGTGACCAGCATATGGTAACTAGGTGATCAGTGCATGATCAGCCACATGAGACGTGCATGGTAGCCACGAGATCAGTGCATGATCAGTCACGTGATCAGTGCATGATCAGTCAAGTGATCAGTACATGATCAGTCACGTGAACAGTGCATGATCAGTCATGTGATCAGTGTATGACCAGCCACGTGATCAGTGCATGATAGCCACGTGATCAGTGCATGATCCGTCACGTGATCAGTGCATGATCAGTCACGTGATCAGTGTATGATCAGCCACGTAATCAGTGCATGATCAGTCACGTGATACGTGTGTGATAAGCCATGTGACCAGTGCATGATATCAGTGCATGAGAGCCACGTGATCAGTGCATGATAGCCACGTGATCAGTGCATGATCAGTCACGTGATACGTGTGTGATCAGCCACGTGATCAGTGCATGATATCCACGTGATCAGTGCAGGATAGCCACGTAATCACTTCATGAGTAGTCACGTGATCTATACATGATCAGTCACGTGATACGTGTGTGATCAGCCACCGGATCAGTGTGTGATGAGCCACGTGATCAGTGCAGGATCAATTACGTGATCAGTGCATGATCAGTCACGAGACCAGTACATGGTTGCTACGTGATCGTTGCATGATCAGCCACGTGAGCAGAGCATGATAGCCACGTGATCAGTGCATGATCAGTCACGTAATCAGTACATGATCAATCACGTGATCAGTGCATGATCAGTCACGTTATCAGTGTATGATCAACCACGTGAACAGTGCATGCTCAGTCACGTGATCAGGGCCTGCTGAGCTGCGTGATTACTGTCTGCTCATCTGCTTGACAATTGCCAGCTGAGCTGCACGATTCCTGCCTGTCATCTGCTTGACAATTGCCAGCTGTGCTGCGTAATTCCTGCCTGCTCAGCTGCTTGATTATTGCCAGCTGAGCAGCATGATTCCTCACAGATGAATTCCATGATTATTGACTGCTGACTTATGATTCGTGCCTACTCAGCTCTTTGTTTATTGCCTCCAGAGGCACATGATCAGTGTATGAAAGCAAACATGATGAGCACATGATCAGTCACATGATCAGCGCCATTAAGTCACCTGATCACTACATGATAGTCATGTGATCAGTCCATGCACAGTCACGGTATCAGTGCATGATCAGCCACGTTATCTGTGCATGATAGCCACGTGATCAGTGCATGATAGCCACGTGAGCAGTGCATGATCAGCCACGTGATCAGTGCATGATCAGTCACGTGACCAGTACATGGTAATTACGTGATCATTGCATGATCAGCCACGTTATCTGTGCATGATAGCCACGTGATCAGTGCATAATAGCCACGTGATCAGTGCAAGATCAGTCACGTGATCAGTGCATGATCAGCCACGTGATCAGTGCATGATCAGTCACGTGACCAGTACATGGTACTACGTGATCATTGCATGATCAGCCACGTTATCTGTGCATGATAGCCACGTGATCAGTGCATGATCAGCCACGTGAGCAGTGCATGATAGCCACGTGATCAGTGCATGATCAGTCACGTGATACGTGTGTGATCAGCCACGTGATCAGTGCATGATATCCACGTGATCAGTGCAGGATAGCCACGTGATCACTTCATGATTAGTCACGTGATCTGTACATGATCAGTCACGTGATACGAGTGTGATCAGCCACCGGATCAGTGGGTGATGAGCCACGTGATCAGTGCAGGATCAATTACGTGATCAGTGCATGATCAGTCACGAGACCAGTACATGGTTGCTACGTGATCGGTGCATGATCAGCCACGTGAGCAGAGCATGATAGCCACGTGATCAGTGCATTATCAGTCACGTGATCAGTACATGATCAGTCACGTGAACAGTGCATGATCATTTACGTGATCTGTGCATGATCAGTCACGTGACCTGTATATGGTAGCTTCATGATCATTCCATGACGAACCACATGAGCAGTGCATGATAGCCACGTGATGTGTGCATGATCAGTGACGTGAACAGAGTATGATCAGCCACGTGATGTGTGCATGTTCAGTGACGTGAACAGAGTATGATCAGCCACGTGATCAGTGCATGAGTGCCATGTGATCAGTGCATGATATGTCACGTGACAGTGTGTGATCAGCCACGTGAACAGTGCTTGTTCAGCCACGTGATCAGTGCATGATAGCCACGTGATCAGTGCATGATCAGTTACGTGATCAGTGTATGATCAGCCACGTGATCAGTGCATGGTCAGACACGTGAACAGTGTATGATCAGCCTCGTGATCAGTGCATGATATCCAAGTGATCAGTGCATGATCAGTCACGTGATCAGTGGATGATCAGCCACGTGATCAGTGCATGATCAGCCACATGATCAGTGCATGATCAGTCACGTGACCAGTACATGGTAGCTAGGAGATCATTGCATGATCAGCCACATGAGCCGTGCATGATAGCCACGAGATCAGTGCATGATCAGTCTCGTGATCAGTGCATGATAGCCACGTGATCAGTGCATGATCTGTCACCTGATGGGTGTATGATCATTCACGTGACCTTTACATGGTAGCTACATGATCATTGCATGATCAACCACGTGAGTAGTGCACGATAGCCACGTGATCACTGCATGATCAGTCACATGATCACTGCATGATCAGTCATGTGACCAGTACATGGTAGCTGCGTGATCATCGCATGTTCAGCCACGTGAGCCATGCATGATAGCCACGTGATCAGTGCGTGATCAGACATGAGATCAGTGCATGATCAGTCAAGTGATCAGTGCATGATCAGCCACGTGATCAGAGCATGATCAGTCACGTGATCAGTGTATGATCAGCCACGTAATCAGTGCATGATCAGCCACATTATCAGTGCATGATCAATTACGTGATCAGTGCATGATCAGTCACGTGACCAGTACTTGGTAGCTACGTGATCATTGCATGAACAGCCGCGTGAGCAGAGCATGATAGCCACGTGATCAGTGCATGATTATCCATGTGATCAGTGCATGATCAGTCACGTGATCAGGGCATGATCAGCCACATCATCAGTGCATGATAGCCACGTGATCAGTGCATGCGCAATCACGTGATCTGTGCATGAGAGCCACGTGATCAGTGCATGACCATTCACGTGATAGGTGTGTGATCAGCGATGTGAACAGTGCATGCTCAGTCACGTGATCAGGGCCTGCTGAGCTTCGTGATTACTGTCTGCTCATGTGCTTGACAATTGCCAGCTGAGCTGTACGATTCCTGCCTGTCATCTCCTTGACAATTGCCACCTGTGCTGCATAATTCCTGCCTGCTCATCTACTTGATTATTGCCAGCTGAGCAGCATGATTTCTCAGAGCTGAGTTCCATGATTATTGCCTACTGATTCCTGCCTACTCAGCTCTTTGTTCATTGCCTCCAGAGGCACATGATCAGTGTATGACAGAAACATGATCAGCACATGATGAATCACATAATCAATGCATGGTAAGCCAGGTGATCAGTGCATGATCAATTACGTGATTAGTGCATGATCAGTCATGTGACCAGTACATGGTAGCTGCGTGATCATTGCATGATCAGCCACGTGATAAGTGCAAGATCAGTCACGTGATCAGTGCATGATTAGCCACGTGATCAGTGCATGATCAGTCACGTGACCAGTACATGGTAGCTACGTGATCATTGCATGATCAGCCATGTTATCTGTGCATGATAGCCACGTGATCAGTGCATGATAGCCACGTGAGCAGTGCATGATAGCCACGTGATCAGTGCATGATCAGTCACGTGATACGTGTGTGATCAGCCACGTGATCAGTGCATGATATCCACGTGATCAGTGCAGGATAGCCACGTGATCACTTCATGATTAGTCACGTGATCTGTACATGATCAGTCACGTGATACGAGTGTGATCAGCCACCGGATCAGTGCGTGATGAGCCACGTGATCAGTGCAGGATCAATTACGTGATCAGTGCATGATCAGTCACGAGACCAGTACATGGTTGCTACGTGATCGTTGCATGATCAGCCACGTGAGCAGAGCATGATAGCCACGTGATCAGTGCATTATCAGTCACGTGATCAGTACATGATCAGTCACGTGAACAGTGCATGATCATTTACGTGATCTGTGCATGATCAGTCACGTGACCTGTATATGGTAGCTTCATGATCATTCCATGACGAACCACGTGAGCAGTGCATGATAGCCACTTGATGTGTGCATGATCAGTGACGTGACCAGAGTATGATCAGCCACGTGATCAGTGCATGAGTACCATGTGATCAGTGCATGATATGTCACGTGACAGGTGTGTGATCAGCCACGTGAACAGTGCATGTTCAGCCACGTGATCAGTGCATGATAGCCACGTGATCAGTGCATGATCAGTTACGTGAGCAGTGTATGATCAGCCACGCGATCAGTGCATGGTCAGACACGTGAACAGTGTATGATCAGCCTCGTGATCAGTGCATGATATCCAAGTGATCAGTGCATGATCAATCACGTGATCAGTGTATGATCAGCCACATGAACAGTGCATGCTCAGTCACGTGATCAGGGCCTGCTGAGCTGCGTGATTACTGTCTGCTCATCTGCTTGACAATTGCCAGCTGAGCTGCACGATTCCTGCCTGTCATCTGCTTGACAATTGCCAGCTGTGCTGTGTAATTCCTGCCTGCTAGCTGCTTGATTATTGCCAGCTGAGCAGCATGATTCACGTGAATAGTGCATGCTCAGTCACGTGATAAGGGCCTGCTGAGCTGCGTGATTACTGTCTGCTCATCTGCTTGACAATTTCCAGCTGAGCTGCACGATTCCTGCCTGTCATCTGCTTGACAATTGCCAGCTGTGCTGCGTAATTCCTGCCTGCTCAGCTGCTTGATTATTGCCAGCTGAGCAGCATGATTCCTCACAGCTGAGTTCCATGATTGGTGCCTGCTGACTGTTTGATTCGTGCCTACTCAGCTCTTTGTTTATTGCCTCCAGATGCACATGATCAGTGTATGAAAGCAAACATGATCAGCGCATGATCAGTCACATGATCAGCGCCATTAAGTCACGTGATCACTACATGATAGTCATGTGATCAGTCCATGCTCAGTCACGGTATTAGTGCATGATCAGCCATGTGATCAGTGCATCATCAGCCAGGTGATCATTTCATGATAGCTATGTGATCAGTTCATGATTTGTCACGTGATCTGTGCATGACCAGGCAGGTGATCAGTGTATGATCCGTTACCTAATGGGTGTATGATCAGTCACCTGACCGGTACATGGTAGCTACATGATCATTGCATGATCAGCCACGTGAGTAGTGCATGATAGCCACGTGCTCAGTGCATGATGAGTCACGTGTTCAGTGCATGATCAGCCATGTAATCTGTGCATGACCAGGCACGTGATCAGTGTATGACCAGCCAAGTTATCAGTGCATGATAGCCACGTGATCAGTGCATGATCAGTCACGTGATCAGTGCATGATCAGTCACGTGATCAGTGGATGATCAGCCACGTGATCAGTTCATGATCAGCCACACGATCAGTGCATGATCAGTCACGTGACCAGTATATGGTAGTTAGGTGATCATTGCATGATCAGCCACATGAGCCGTGCATGATAGCCACGAGATCAGTGCATGATCAGTCACGTGATCAGTGCATGATCACTCACGTGAACAGTGCATGATAAGTCAACTGATCAGTGCATGATCAATTACGTGATCAGTGCATGATCACTCACGTGACCAGTACATGGTAGCTACGTGATCATTGCATGAACAGCCGCGTGAGCAGTGCATGATAGCCACGTGATCAGTGCATGATCTGTCACATGATCAGTGTATGTTCATCCGGGTGATCAGTGCATGGGCAGTCATGTGATCAGTGCATGATATAGACGTGATCAGTGCATGATCAGTCTCGGAATCAGTGTATGATCAACCACGTGATCAGTGCACGATAGCCAGGTAATGAGTGCATGATAGCCAGATGATCAGTGCATTATCAGTCAAGTGATCAGTGTATGATCAGCCAAGTAATCAGTGCATGATAGCCAACTGATCCGTGGATGGTCAGTCACGTGATCAGTGCATGGTCAGTCACGTGATCATTGCATGATCAGCCACGTTAATAGTGCATGATCAATTACGTGATCAGTGCATGATCAGTCACGTGATCAGTGCATGATCAGTACGTGAGCAGTGTATGACCAGACACGTGATCAGTGCATGGTCAGACACGTGAACAGTGTATGATCAGCCACGTGATCAGTGCATGATATCCAAGTGATCAGTGCATGATCAATCACGTGATCAGTGTATGATCAGCCACGTGAACAGTGCATGCTCAGTCACGTGATCAGGGCCTGCTGAGCTGCGTGATTACTGTCTGCTCATCTGCTTGACAATTGCCAGCTGAGCTGCACGATTCCTGCCTGTCATCTGCTTGACAATTGCCAGCTGTGCTGCGTAATTCCTGCCTGCTCAGCTGCTTGATTATTGCCAGCTGAGCAGCATGATTCCTCACAGCTGAGTTCCATGATTGTTGCCTGCTGACTGTTTGATTCGTGCCTACTCAGCTCTTTGTTTATTGCCTCCAGAGGCACATGATCAGTGTATGAAAGCAAACATGATCAGCGCATGATCAGTCACATGATCAGCGCCATTAAGTCACGTGATCACTACATGATAGTCATGTGATCAGTCCATGCTCAGTCACGGTATTAGTGCATGATCAGCAATGTGATCAGTGCATGATCAGCCAGGTGATCATTTCATGATAGCTATGTGATCAGTTCATGATTTGTCACGTGATCTGTGCATGACCAGGCAGGTGATCAGTGTATGATCCGTCACCTAATGGGTGTATGATCAGTCACCTGACCGGTACATGGTAGCTACATGATGATTGCATGATCAGCCACGTGAGTAGTGCATGATAGCCACGTGCTCAGTGCATGATGAGTCACGTGTTCAGTGCATGATCAGCCATGTAATCTGTGCATGACAAGGCACGTGATCAGTGTATGACCAGCCAAGTTATCAGTGCATGATAGCCATGTGATCAGTGCATGATCAGTCACGTTATCAGTGCATGATCAGACACGTGATCAGTGGATGATCAGCCACGTGATCAGTGCATGATCAGCCACATGATCAGCGCATGATCAGTCACGTGCCCAGTATATGGTAGCTACGAGATCATTGCATGATCAGCCACATGAGCCGTGCATGATAGCCACGAGATCAGTGCATGATCAGTAATGTGATCAGTGCATGATCACTCACGTGAACAGTGCATGATAATTCAACTGATCAGTGCATGATCAATTACGTGATCAGTGCATGATCACTCACGTGACCAGTACATGGTAGCTACGTGATCATTGCATGAACAGCCGCGTGAGCAGTGCATGATAGCCACGTGATCAGTGCATGATCTGTCACATGATCAGTGTATGTTCATCCGGGTGATCAGTGCATGGGCAGTCATGTGATCAGTGCATGATATAGACGTGATCAGTGCATGATCAGTTTCGGAATCAGTGTATGATCAACCACGTGATCAGTGCACGATAGCCAGGTAATGAGTGCATGATAGCCAGATGATCAGTGCATTATCAGTCAAGTGATCAGTGTATGATCAGCCAAGTAATCAGTGCATGATAGCCAACTGATCCGTGGATGGTCAGTCACGTGATCAGTGCATGGTCAGTCACGTGATCATTGCATGATCAGCCACGTTAATAGTGCATGATCAATTACGTGATCAGTGCATGATCAGTCACGTGATCAGTACATGATCAGTCACGTGAACAGTGCATGATCAGTCACGTGATCAGTGCATGATCAGCCACGTGATCAGTGCATGATCACTCACGTGATCTGTGCATGATCAGTCACGTGATCAGTGTATGATCAGCCACGTGATCAGTGCATGATCACTCACGTGATACGTGTGTGATAAGCCACGTGACCAGTGCATGATATCAGTGCATGATAGCCACGTGATCAGTGCATGATCAGTCACGTGATACGTGTGTGATCAGCCACGTGATCAGTGCATGATATCCACGTGATCAGTGCAGGATAGCCACGTGATCACTTCATGAGTAGTCACGTGATCTATACATGATCAGTCACGTGATACGTGTGTGATCAGCCACCGGATCAGTGCGTGATGAGCCACGTGATCAGTGCAGGATCAATTACGTGATCAGTGCATGATCAGTCACGAGACGAGTACATGGTTGCTACGTGATTGTTGCATGATCAGCCACGTGATCAGAGCATGATAGCCACGTAATCAGTGCGTGATCAGTCACGTGATCAGTACATGATCAGTCACGTTAACAGTGCATGATCATTTACGTGATCTGTGCATGATCAGTCACGTGACCAGTATATGGTAGCTACGTGACCATTCCATGACGAACCACGTGAGCAGTGCATGATAGCCACGTGATGTGTGCATGATGAGTTACGTGAGCAGAGTATGATCAGCCACGTGATCAGTGCATGAGTGCCGCGTGATCAGTGCATGATATGTCACGTGACAGGTGTGTGATCAGCCACGTGAACAGTGCATGTTCCGCCACGTGATCAGTGCATGATAGCCACGTGATCAGTGCATGATCAGTACGTGAGCAGTGTATGACCAGACACGTGATCAGTGCATGGTCAGACACGTGAACAGTGTATGATCAGCCACGTGATCAGTGCATGATATCCAAGTGATCAGTGCATGATCAATCACGTGATCAGTGTATGATCAGCCACGTGAACAGTGCATGCTCAGTCACGTGATCAGGGCCTGCTGAGCTGCGTGATTACTGTCTGCTCATCTGCTTGACAATTGCCAGCTGAGCTGCACGATTCCTGCCTGTCATCTGCTTGACAATTGCCAGCTGTGCTGCGTAATTCCTGCCTGCTCAGCTGCTTGATTATTGCCAGCTGAGCAGCATGATTCCTCACAGCTGAGTTCCATGATTATTGACTGCTGACTTATGATTCGTGCCTACTCAGCTCTTTGTTTATTGCCTCCAGTGGCACATGATCAGTGTATGAAAGCAAACATGATCAGCGCATGATCAGTCACATGATCAGCGCCATTAAGTCACGTGATCACTACATGATAGTCATGTGATCAGTCCATGCACAGTCACGGTATCAGTGCATGATCAGCCACGTGTTCAGTGCATGATCTGTCACATGATTAGTGTATGATCATCCACGTGATCAGTGCATGGGCAGTCATGTGATCAGTGCATGATATAGACGTGATCAGTGCATGATCAGTCTCGTGATCAGTGCATGATAGCCACGTGATCAGTGCATGATCTGTCACCTGATGGGTGTATGATCATTCACGTGACCTTTACATGGTAGCTACATGATCATTGCATGATCAACCACGTGAGTAGTGCACGATAGCCACGTGATCACTGCATGATCAGTCACATGATCACTGCATGATCAGTCATGTGACCAGTACATGGTAGCTGCGTGATCATCGCATGTTCAGCCACGTGAGCCATGCATGATAGCCACGTGATCAGTGCGTGATCAGACATGAGATCAGTGCATGATCAGTCACGTGATCAGTGCATGATCAGCCACGTGATCAGAGCATGATCAGTCACGTGATCAGTGTATGATCAGCCACGTAATCAGTGCATGATCAGCCACATTATCAGTGCATGATCAATTACGTGATCAGTGCATGATCAGTCACGTGACCAGTACTTGGTAGCTACGTGATCATTGCATGAACAGCCGCGTGAGCAGAGCATGATAGCCACGTGATCAGTGCATGATTATCCATGTGATCAGTGCATGATCAGTCACGTGATCAGGGCATGATCAGCCACGTCATCAGTGCATGATAGCCACTTGATCAGTGCATGCGCAATCACGTGATCTGTGCATGAGAGCCACGTGATCAGTGCATGACCATTCACGTGATAGGTGTGTGATCAGCGATGTGAACAGTGCATGCTCAGTCACGTGATCAGGGCCTGCTGAGCTTCGTGATTACTGTCTGCTCATGTGCTTGACAATTGCCAGCTGAGCTGTACGATTCCTGCCTGTCATCTCCTTGACAATTGCCACCTGTGCTGCATAATTCCTGCCTGCTCATCTACTTGATTATTGCCAGCTGAGCAGCATGATTTCTCAGAGCTGAGTTCCATGATTATTGCCTACTGATTCCTGCCTACTCAGCTCTTTGTTCATTGCCTCCAGAGGCACATGATCAGTGTATGACACGAAACATGATCAGCACATGATGAATCACATAATCAATGCATGGTAAGCCAGGTGATCAGTGCATGATCAATTACGTGATTAGTGCATGATCAGTCATGTGACCAGTACATGGTAGCTGCGTGATCATTGCATGATCAGCCACGTGATAAGTGCAAGATCAGTCACGTGATCAGTGCATGATTAGCCACGTGATCAGTGCATGATCAGTCACGTGACCAGTACATGGTAGCTACGTGATCATTGCATGATCAGCCACGTTATCTGTGCATGATAGCCACGTGATCAGTGCATGATAGCCACGTGAGCAGTGCATGATAGCCACGTGATCAGTGCATGATCAGTCACGTGATACGTGTGTGATCAGCCACGTGATCAGTGCATGATATCCACGTGATCAGTGCAGGATAGCCACGTGATCACTTCATGATTAGTCACGTGATCTGTACATGATCAGTCACGTGATACGAGTGTGATCAGCCACCGGATCAGTGCGTGATGAGCCACGTGATCAGTGCAGGATCAATTACGTGATCAGTGCATGATCAGTCACGAGACCAGTACATGGTTGCTACGTGATCGTTGCATGATCAGCCACGTGAGCAGAGCATGATAGCCACGTGATCAGTGCATTATCAGTCACGTGATCAGTACATGATCAGTCACGTGAACAGTGCATGATCATTTACGTGATCTGTGCATGATCAGTCACGTGACCTGTATATGGTAGCTTCATGATCATTCCATGACGAACCACGTGAGCAGTGCATGATAGCCACTTGATGTGTGCATGATCAGTGACGTGACCAGAGTATGATCAGCCACGTGATCAGTGCATGAGTACCATGTGATCAGTGCATGATATGTCACGTGACAGGTGTGTGATCAGCCACGTGAACAGTGCATGTTCAGCCACGTGATCAGTGCATGATAGCCACGTGATCAGTGCATGATCAGTTACGTGAGCAGTGTATGATCAGCCACGCGATCAGTGCATGGTCAGACACGTGAACAGTGTATGATCAGCCTCGTGATCAGTGCATGATATCCAAGTGATCAGTGCATGATCAATCACGTGATCAGTGTATGATCAGCCACATGAACAGTGCATGCTCAGTCACGTGATCAGGGCCTGCTGAGCTGCGTGATTACTGTCTGCTCATCTGCTTGACAATTGCCAGCTGAGCTGCACGATTCCTGCCTGTCATCTGCTTGACAATTGCCAGCTGTGCTGTGTAATTCCTGCCTGCTAGCTGCTTGATTATTGCCAGCTGAGAAGCATGATTCACGTGAATAGTGCATGCTCAGTCACGTGATAAGGGCCTGCTGAGCTGCGTGATTACTGTCTGCTCATCTGCTTGACAATTGCCAGCTGAGCTGCACGATTCCTGCCTGTCATCTGCTTGACAATTGCCAGCTGTGCTGCGTAATTCCTGCCTGCTCAGCTGCTTGATTATTGCCAGCTGAGCAGCATGATTCCTCACAGCTGAGTTCCATGATTGGTGCCTGCTGACTGTTTGATTCGTGCCTACTCAGCTCTTTGTTTATTGCCTCCAGATGCACATGATCAGTGTATGAAAGCAAACATGATCAGCGCATGATCAGTCACATGATCAGCGCCATTAAGTCACGTGATCACTACATGATAGTCATGTGATCAGTCCATGCTCAGTCACGGTATTAGTGCATGATCAGCCATGTGATCAGTGCATGATCAGCCAGGTGATCATTTCATGATAGCTATGTGATCAGTTCATGATTTGTCACGTGATCTGTGCATGACCAGGCAGGTGATCAGTGTATGATCCGTCACCTAATGGGTGTATGATCAGTCACCTGACCGGTACATGGTAGCTACATGATCATTGCATGATCAGCCACGTGAGTAGTGCATGATAGCCACGTGCTCAGTGCATGATGAGTCACGTGTTCAGTGCATGATCAGCCATGTAATCTGTGCATGACCAGGCACGTGATCAGTGTATGACCAGCCAAGTTATCAGTGCATGATAGCCACGTGATCAGTGCATGATCAGTCACGTGATCAGTGCATGATCAGTCACGTGATCAGTGGATGATCAGCCACGTGATCAGTTCATGATCAGCCACACGATCAGTGCATGATCAGTCACGTGACCAGTATATGGTAGTTAGGTGATCATTGCATGATCAGCCACATGAGCCGTGCATGATAGCCACGAGATCAGTGCATGATCAGTCACGTGATCAGTGCATGATCACTCACGTGAACAGTGCATGATAAGTCAACTGATCAGTGCATGATCAATTACATGATCAGTGCATGATCACTCACGTGACCAGTACATGGTAGCTACGTGATCATTGCATGAACAGCCGCGTGAGCAGTGCATGATAGCCACGTGATCAGTGCATGATCTGTCACATGATCAGTGTATGTTCATCCGGGTGATCAGTGCATGGGCAGTCATGTGATCAGTGCATGATATAGACGTGATCAGTGCATGATCAGTCTCGGAATCAGTGTATGATCAACCACGTGATCAGTGCACGATAGCCAGGTAATGAGTGCATGATAGCCAGATGATCAGTGCATTTTCAGTCAAGTGATCAGTGTATGATCAGCCAAGTAATCAGTGCATGATAGCCAACTGATCCGTGGATGGTCAGTCACGTGATCAGTGCATGGTCAGTCACGTGATCATTGCATGATCAGCCACGTTAATAGTGCATGATCAATTACGTGATCAGTGCATGATCAGTCACGTGATCAGTACATGATCAGTCACGTGAACAGTGCATGATCAGTCATGTGATCAGTGTATGACCAGCCAAGTGATCAGTGCATGATCAGTCACGTGATCAGTGTATGACCAGCCACGTGATCAGTGCATGATCCGTCACGTGATCAGTGCATGATCAGTCACGTGATCAGTGTATGATCAGCCACGTGATCAGTGCATGATCACTCACGTGATACGTGTGTGATAAGCCACGTGACCAGTGCATGATATCAGTGCATGATAGCCACGTGATCAGTGCATGATAGCCACGTGATCAGTGCATGATCAGTCACGTGATACGTGTGTGATCAGCCACGTGATCAGTGCATGATATCCACGTGATCAGTGCAGGATAGCCACGTGATCACTTCATGAGTAGTCACGTGATCTATACATGATCAGTCACGTGATACGTGTGTGATCAGCCACCGGATCAGTGCGTGATGAGCCACGTGATCAGTGCAGGATCAATTACGTGATCAGTGCATGATCAGTCACGAGACCAGTACATGGTTGCTACGTGATCGTTGCATGATCAGCCACGTGAGCAGAGCATGATAGCCACGTGATCAGTGCATGATCAGTCACGTGATCAGTACATGATCAGTCACGTTAACAGTGCATGATCATTTACGTGATCTGTGCATGATCAGTCACGTGACCAGTATATGGTAGCTACGTGACCATTCCATGACGAACCACGTGAGCAGTGCATGATAGCCACGTGATGTGTGCATGATGAGTTACGTGAGCAGAGTATGATCAGCCACGTGATCAGTGCATGAGTGCCGCGTGATCAGTGCATGATATGTCACGTGACAGGTGTGTGATCAGCCACGTGAACAGTGCATGTTCCGCCACGTGATCAGTGCATGATAGCCACGTGATCAGTGCATGATCAGTACGTGAGCAGTGTATGACCAGACACGTGATCAGTGCATGGTCAGACACGTGAACAGTGTATGATCAGCCACGTGATCAGTGCATGATATCCAAGTGATCAGTGCATGATCAATCAGGTGATCAGTGTATGATCAGCCACGTGAACAGTGCATGCTCAGTCACGTGATCAGGGCCTGCTGAGCTGCGTGATTACTGTCTGCTCATCTGCTTGACAATTGCCAGCTGAGCTGCACGATTCCTGCCTGTCCTCTGCTTCACAATTGCCAGCTGTGCTGCGTAATTCCTGCCTGCTCAGCTGCTTGATTATTGCCAGCTGAGCAGCATGATTCCTCACAGCTGAGTTCCATGATTATTGAGTGCTGACTTATGATTCGTGCCTACTCAGCTCTTTGTTTATTGCCTCCAGAGGCACATGATCAGTGTATGAAAGCAAACATGATCAGCGCATGATCAGTCACATGATCAGCGCCATTAAGTCACGTGATCACTACATGATAGTCATGTGATCAGTCCATGCACAGTCACGGTATCAGTGCATGATCAGCCACGTGATCAGTGCATGATCTGTCACATGATTAGTGTATGATCATCCACGTGATCAGTGCATGGGCAGTCATGTGATCAGTGCATGATATAGACGTGATCAGTGCATGATCAGTCTCGTGATCAGTGCATGATAGCCACGTGATCAGTGCATGATCTGTCACCTGATGGGTGTATGATCATTCACGTGACCTTTACATGGTAGCTACATGATCATTGCATGATCAACCACGTGAGTAGTGCATGATAGCCACGTGATCACTGCATGATCAGTCACATGATCACTGCATGATCAGTCATGTGACCAGTACATGGTAGCTGCGTGATCCTCGCATGTTCAGCCACGTTAGCCATGCATGATAGCCACGTGATCAGTGCGTGATCAGACATGAGATCAGTGCATGATCAGCCACGTGATCAGAGCATGATCAGCCACGTGATCAGTGCATGATCAGTCACGTGAACAGTGCATGATAAGTCAACTGATCAGTGCATGATCAATTACGTGATCAGTGCATGATCACTCACGTGACCAGTACATGGTAGCTACGTGATCATTGCATGAACAGCCGCGTGAGCAGTGCATGATAGCCACGTGATCAGTGCATGATCTGTCACATGATCAGTGTATGTTCATCCGGGTGATCAGTGCATGGGCAGTCATGTGATCAGTGCATGATATAGACGTGATCAGTGCATGATCAGTCTCGGAATCAGTGTATGATCAACCACGTGATCAGTGCACGATAGCCAGGTAATGAGTGCATGATAGCCAGATGATCAGTGCATTATCAGTCAAGTGATCAGTGTATGATCAGCCAAGTAATCAGTGCATGATAGCCAACTGATCCGTGGATGGTCAGTCACGTGATCAGTGCATGGTCAGTCACGTGATCAGTGCATGATCAGCCACGTGATCAGTGCATGATCAGTCACGTGATCAGTGCATGATCAGCCACGTGATCAGTACATGATCAGTCACGTGAACAGTGCATGATCAGTCATGTGATCAGTGTATGACCAGCCAAGTGATCAGTGCATGATCAGTCACGTGATCAGTGCATGATCAGTCACGTGATCAGTGCATGATCAGCCACGTGATCAGTGCATGATCACTCACGTGATACGTGTGTGATAAGCCACGTGACCAGTGCATGATATCAGTGCATGATAGCCACGTGATCAGTGCATGATAGCCACGTGATCAGTGCATGATCAGTCACGTGATACGTGTGTGATCAGCCACGTGATCAGTGCATGATATCCACGTGATCAGTGCAGGATAGCCACGTGATCAGTGCATGATCAGTCACGTGATCTATACATGATCAGTCACGTGATACGTGTGTGATCAGCCACCGGATCAGTGTGTGATGAGCCACGTGATCAGTGCAGGATCAATTACGTGATCAGTGCATGATCAGTCACGAGACGAGTACATGGTTGCTACGTGATCGTTGCATGATCAGCCACGTGAGCAGTGCATGATAGCCACGTAATCAGTGCGTGATCAGTCACGTGATCAGTACATGATCAGTCACGTTAACAGTGCATGATCATTTACGTGATCTGTGCATGATCAGTCACGTGACCAGTATATGGTAGCTACGTGACCATTCCATGACGAACCACGTGAGCAGTGCATGATAGCCACGTGATGTGTGCATGATGAGTTACGTGAGCAGAGTATGATCAGCCACGTGATCAGTGCATGATATGTCACGTGACAGGTGTGTGATCAGCCACGTGAACAGTGCATGTTCCGCCACGTGATCAGTGCATGATAGCCATGTGATCAGTGCATGATCAGTACGTGAGCAGTGTATGACCAGACACGTGATCAGTGCATGGTCAGACACGTGAACAGTGTATGATCAGCCACGTGATCAGTGCATGATATCCAAGTGATCAGTGCATGATCAATCACGTGATCAGTGTATGATCAGCCACGTGAACAGTGCATGCTCAGTCACGTGATCAGGGCCTGCTGAGCTGCGTGATTACTGTCTGCTCATCTGCTTGACAATTGCCAGCTGAGCTGCACGATTCCTGCCTGTCATCTGCTTGACAATTGCCAGCTGTGCTGCGTAATTCCTGCCTGCTCAGCTGCTTGATTATTGCCAGCTGAGCAGCATGATTCCTCACAGCTGAGTTCCATGATTATTGACTGCTGACTTTTGATTCGTGCCTACTCAGCTCTTTGTTTATTGCCTCCAGAGGCACATGATCAGTGTATGAAAGCAAACATGATCAGCGCATGATCAGTCACATGATCAGCGCCATTAAGTCACGTGATCACTACATGATAGTCATGTGATCAGTCCATGCACAGTCACGGTATCAGTGCATGATCAGCCACGTGATCAGTGCATGATCTGTCACATGATTAGTGTATGATCATCCACGTGATCAGTGCATGGGCAGTCATGTGATCAGTGCATGATATAGACGTGATCAGTGCATGATCAGTCTCGTGATCAGTGCATGATAGCCACGTGATCAGTGCATGATCTGTCACCTGATGGGTGTATGATCATTCACGTGACCTTTACATGGTAGCTACATGATCATTGCATGATCAACCACGTGAGTAGTGCACGATAGCCACGTGATCACTGCATGATCAGTCACATGATCACTGCATGATCAGTCATGTGACCAGTACATGGTAGCTGCGTGATCATCGCATGTTCAGCCACGTGAGCCATGCATGATAGCCACGTGATCAGTGCGTGATCAGACATGAGATCAGTGCATGATCAGTCACGTGATCAGTGCATGATCAGTCACGTGATCAGTGGATGATCAGCCACGTGATCAGTTCATGATCAGCCACACGATCAGTGCATGATCAGTCACGTGACCAGTATATGGTACTTAGGTGATCATTGCATGATCAGCCACATGAGCCGTGCATGATAGCCACGTGATCAGTGCATGATCAGTCACGTGATCAGTGCATGATCACTCACGTGAACAGTGCATGATAAGTCAACTGATCAGTGCATGATCAATTACGTGATCAGTGCATGATCACTCACGTGACCAGTACATGGTAGCTACGTGATCATTGCATGAACAGCCGCGTGAGCAGTGCATGATAGCCACGTGATCAGTGCATGATCTGTCACATGATCAGTGTATGTTCATCCGGGTGATCAGTGCATGGGCAGTCATGTGATCAGTGCATGATATAGACGTGATCAGTGCATGATCAGTCTCGGAATCAGTGTATGATCAACCACGTGATCAGTGCATGATATCCACGTGATAAGTGCAGGATAGCCACGTGATCACTTCATGAGTAGTCACGTGATCTATACATGATCAGTCACGTGATACGTGTGTGATCAGCCACCGGATCAGTGCGTGATGAGCCACGTGATCAGTGCAGGATCAATTACCTGATCAGTGCATGATCAGTCACGAGACGAGTACATGGTTGCTACGTGATCGTTGCATGATCAGCCACGTGAGCAGAGCATGATAGCCACGTGATCAGTGCATGATCAGTCACGTGATCAGTACATGATCAGTCACGTTAACAGTGCATGATCATTTACGTGATCTGTGCATGATCAGTCACGTGACCAGTATATGGTAGCTACGTGACCATTCCATGACGAACCACGTGAGCAGTGCATGATAGCCACGTGATGTGTGCATGATGAGTTACGTGAGCAGAGTATGATCAGCCATGTGATCAGTGCATGAGTGCCGCGTGATCAGTGCATGATATGTCACGTGACAGGTGTGTGATCAGCCACGTGAACAGTGCATGTTCCGCCACGTGATCAGTGCATGATAGCCACGTGATCAGTGCATGATCAGTTACGTGAGCAGTGTATGACCAGACACGTGATCAGTGCATGGTCAGACACGTGAACAGTGTATGATCAGCCACGTGATCAGTGCATGATATCCAAGTGATCAGTGCATGATCAATCACGTGATCAGTGTATGATCAGCCACGTGAACAGTGCATGCTCAGTCACGTGATCAGGGCCTGCTGAGCTGCGTGATTACTGTCTGCTCATCTGCTTGACAATTGCCAGCTGAGCTGCACGATTCCTGCCTGTCATCTGCTTGACAATTGCCAGCTGTGCTGCGTAATTCCTGCCTGCTCAGCTGCTTGATTATTGCCAGCTGAGCAGCATGATTCCTCACAGCTGAGTTCCATGATTATTGACTGCTGACTGTTTGATTCGTGCCTACTCAGCTCTTTGTTTATTGCCTCCAGAGGCACATGATCAGTGTATGAAAGCAAACATGATCAGCGCATGATCAGTCACATGATCAGCGCCATTAAGTCACGTGATCACTACATGATAGTCATGTGATCAGTCCATGCACAGTCACGGTATCAGTGCATGATCAGCCACGTGTTCAGTGCATGATCTGTCACATGATTAGTGTATGATCATCCACGTGATCAGTGCATGGGCAGTCATGTGATCAGTGCATGATATAGACGTGATCAGTGCATGATCAGTCTCGTGATCAGTGCATGATAGCCACGTGATCAGTGCATGATCTGTCACCTGATGGGTGTATGATCATTCACGTGACCTTTACATGGTAGCTACATGATCATTGCATGATCAACCACGTGAGTAGTGCACGATAGCCACGTGATCACTGCATGATCAGTCACATGATCACTGCATGATCAGTCATGTGACCAGTACATGGTAGCTGCGTGATCATCGCATGTTCAGCCACGTGAGCCATGCATGATAGCCACGTGATCAGTGCGTGATCAGACATGAGATCAGTGCATGATCAGTCACGTGATCAGTGCATGATCAGTCACGTGATCAGTGGATGATCAGCCACGTGATCAGTTCATGATCAGCCACACGATCAGTGCATGATCAGTCACGTGACCAGTATATGGTAGTTAGGTGATCATTGCATGATCAGCCACATGAGCCGTGCATGATAGCCACGAGATCAGTGCATGATCAGTCACGTGATCAGTGCATGATCACTCACGTGAACAGTGCATGATAAGTCAACTGATCAGTGCATGATCAATTACGTGATCAGTGCATGATCACTCACGTGACCAGTACATGGTAGCTACGTGATCATTGCATGAACAGCCGCGTGAGCAGTGCATGATAGCCACGTGATCAGTGCATGATCTGTCACATGATCAGTGTATGTTCATCCGGGTGATCAGTGCATGGGCAGTCATGTGATCAGTGCATGATATAGACGTGATCAGTGCATGATCAGTCTCGGAATCAGTGTATGATCAACCACGTGATCAGTGCACGATAGCCAGGTAATGAGTGCATGATAGCCAGATGATCAGTGCATTATCAGTCAAGTGATCAGTGCATGATCAGCCAAGTAATCAGTGCATGATAGCCAACTGATCCGTGGATGGTCAGTCACGTGATCAGTGCATGGTCAGTCACGTGATCATTGCATGATCAGCCACGTTAATAGTGCATGATCAATTACGTGATCAGTGCATGATCAGTCACGTGATCAGTACATAATCAGTCACGTGAACAGTGCATGATCAGTCATGTGATCAGTGTATGACCAGCCAAGTGATCAGTGCATGATCAGTCACGTGATCAGTGCATGATCAGTCACGTGATCAGTGTATGATCAGCCACGTGATCAGTGCATGATCACTCACGTGATACGTGTGTGATAAGCCACGTGACCAGTGCATGATATCAGTGCATGATAGCCACGTGATCAGTGCATGATAGCCACGTGATCAGTGCATGATCAGTCACGTGATACGTGTGTGATCAGCCACGTGATCAGTGCATGATCAGTCACGTGATCAGTGCAGGATCAATTACGTGATCAGTGCATGATCAGTCACAAGACGAGTACATGGTTGCTACGTGATCGTTGCATGATCAGCCACGTGAGCAGAGCATGATAGCCACGTGATGTGTGCATGATGAGTTACGTGAGCAGAGTATTATCAGCCACGTGATCAGTGCATGAGTGCCGCGTAATCAGTGCATGATATGTCACGTGACAGGTGTGTGATCAGCCAGGTGAACAGTGCATGTTCCGCCACGTGATCAGTGCATGATAGCCACGTGATCAGTGCATGATCAGTACGTGAGCAGTGTATGACCAGACACGTGATCAGTGCATGGTCAGACACGTGAACAGTGTATGATCAGCCACGTGATCAGTGCATGATATCCAAGTGATCAGTGCATGATCAATCACGTGATCAGTGTATGATCAGCCACGTGAACAGTGCATGCTCAGTCACGTGATCAGGGCCTGCTGAGCTGCGTGATTACTGTCTGCTCATCTGCTTGACAATTGCCAGCTGAGCTGCACGATTCCTGCCTGTCATCTGCTTGACAATTGCCAGCTGTGCTGCGTAATTCCTGCCTGCTCAGCTGCTTGATTATTGCCAGCTGAGCAGCATGATTCCTCACAGCTGAGTTCCATGATTATTGACTGCTGACTTATGATTCGTGCCTACTCAGCTCTTTGTTTATTGCCTCCAGAGGCACATGATCAGTGTATGAAAGCAAACATGATCAGCGCATGATCAGTCACATGATCAGCGCCATTAAGTCACGTGATCACTACATGATAGTCATGTGATCAGTCCATGCACAGTCACGGTATCAGTGCATGATCAGCCACGTGTTCAGTGCATGATCTGTCACATGATTAGTGTATGATCATCCACGTGATCAGTGCATGGGCAGTCATGTGATCAGTGCATGATATAGACGTGATCAGTGCATGATCAGTCTCGTGATCAGTGCATGATAGCCACGTGATCAGTGCATGATCTGTCACCTGAAGGGTGTATGATCATTCACGTGACCTTTACATGGTAGCTACATGATCATTGCATGATCAACCACGTGAGTAGTGCACGATAGCCACGTGATCACTGCATGATCAGTCACGTGATCAGTGCATGATTAGCCACGTGATCAGTGCATGATCAGTCACGTGACCAGTACATGGTAGCTACGTGATCATTGCATGATCAGCCACGTTATCTGTGCATGATAGCCACGTGATCAGTGCATGATAGCCACGTGAGCAGTGCATGATAGCCACGTGATCAGTGCATGATCAGTCACGTGATACGTGTGTGATCAGCCACGTGATCAGTGCATGATATCCACGTGATCAGTGCAGGATAGCCACGTGATCACTTCATGATTAGTCACGTGATCTGTACATGATCAGTCACGTGATACAAGTGTGATCAGCCACCGGATCAGTGCGTGATGAGCCACGTGATCAGTGCAGGATCAATTACGTGATCAGTGCATGATCAGTCACGAGACCAGTACATGGTTGCTAAGTGATCGTTGCATGATCAGCCACGTGAGCAGAGCATGATAGCCACGTGATCAGTGCATTATCAGTCACGTGATCAGTACATGATCAGTCACGTGAACAGTGCATGATCATTTACGTGATCTGTGCATGATCAGTCACGTGACCTGTATATGGTAGCTTCATGATCATTCCATGACGAACCACGTGAGCAGTGCATGATAGCCACGTGATGTGTGCATGATCAGTGACGTGACCAGAGTATGATCAGCCACGTGATCAGTGCATGAGTACCATGTGATCAGTGCATGATATGTCACGTGACAGGTGTGTGATCAGCCACGTGAACAGTGCATGTTCAGCCACGTGATCAGTGCATGATAGCCACGTGATCAGTGCATGATCAGTTACGTGAGCAGTGTATGATCAGCCACGCGATCAGTGCATGGTCAGACACGTGAACAGTGTATGATCAGCCTCGTGATCAGTGCATGATATCCAAGTGATCAGTGCATGATCAATCACGTGATCAGTGTATGATCAGCCACGTGAACAGTGCATGCTCAGTCACGTGATCAGGGCCTGCTGAGCTGCGTGATTACTGTCTGCTCATCTGCTTGACAATTGCCAGCTGAGCTGCACGATTCCTGCCTGTCATCTGCTTGACAATTGCCAGCTGTGCTGTGTAATTCCTGCCTGCTAGCTGCTTGATTATTGCCAGCTGAGCAGCATGATTCACGTGAATAGTGCATGCTCAGTCACGTGATAAGGGCCTGCTGAGCTGCGTGATTACTGTCTGCTCATCTGCTTGACAATTGCCAGCTGAGCTGCACGATTCCTGCCTGTCATCTGCTTGACAATTGCCAGCTGTGCTGCGTAATTCCTGCCTGCTCAGCTGCTTGATTATTGCCAGCTGAGCAGCATGATTCCTCACAGCTGAGTTCCATGATTGGTGCCTGCTGACTGTTTGATTCGTGCCTACTCAGCTCTTTGTTTATTGCCTCCAGAGGCACATGATCAGTGTATGAAAGCAAACATGATCAGCGCATGATCAGTCACATGATCAGCGCCATTAAGTCACGTGATCACTACATGATAGTCATGTGATCAGTCCATGCTCAGTCACGGTATTAGTGCATGATCAGCCATGTGATCAGTGCATGATCAGCCAGGTGATCATTTCATGATAGCTATGTGATCAGTTCATGATTTGTCACGTGATCTGTGCATGACCAGGCAGGTGATCAGTGCATGATCCGTCACCTAATGGGTGTATGATCAGTCACCTGACCGGTACATGGTAGCTACATGATCATTGCATGATCAGCCACGTGAGTAGTGCATGATAGCCACGTGCTCAGTGCATGATGAGTCACGTGTTCAGTGCATGATCAGCCATGTAATCTGTGCATGACCAGGCACGTGATCAGTGTATGACCAGCCAAGTTATCAGTGCATGATAGCCACGTGATCAGTGCATGATCAGTCACGTGATCAGTGCATGATCAGTCACGTGATCAGTGGATGATCAGCCACGTGATCAGTTCATGATCAGCCACACGATCAGTGCATGATCAGTCACGTGACCAGTATATGGTAGTTAGGTGATCATTGCATGATCAGCCACATGAGCCGTGCATGATAGCCACGAGATCAGTGCATGATCAGTCACGTGATCAGTGCATGATCACTCACGTGAACAGTGCATGATAAGTCACTGATCAGTGCATGATCAATTACGTGATCAGTGCATGATCACGTCCAGTACATGGTAGCTACGTGATCATTGCATGAACAGCCGCGTGAGCAGTGCATGATAGCCACGTGATCAGTGCATGATCTGTCACATGATCAGTGTATGTTCATCCGGGTGATCAGTGCATGGGCAGTCATGTGATCAGTGCATGATATAGACGTGATCAGTGCATGATCAGTCTCGTGATCAGTGTATGATCAACCACGTGATCAGTGCATGATATCCACGTGATAAGTGCAGGATAGCCACGTGATCACTTCATGAGTAGTCACGTGATCTATACATGATCAGTCACGTGATACGTGTGATCAGCCACGTGATCAGTGCGTGATGAGCCACGTGATCAGTGCAGGATCAATTACGTGATCAGTGCATGATCAGTCACGAGACGAGTACATGGTTGCTACGTGATCGTTGCATGATCAGCCACGTGAGCAGAGCATGATAGCCACGTGATCAGTGCATGATCAGTCACGTGATCAGTGCATGATCAGTCACGTTAACCGTGCATGATCATTTACGTGATCTGTGCATGATCAGTCACGTGACCAGTATATGGTAGCTACGTGACCATTCCATGACGAACCACGTGAGCAGTGCATGATAGCCACGTGATGTGCATGATGAGTTACGTGAGCAGAGTATGATCAGCCATGTGATCAGTGCATGAGTGCCGCGTGATCAGTGCATGATATGTCACGTGACAGGTGTGTGATCAGCCACGTGAACAGTGCATGTTCCGTCACGTGATCAGTGCATGATAGCCACGTGATCAGTGCATGATCAGTACGTGAGCAGTGTATGACCAGACACGTGATCAGTGCATGGTCAGACACGTGAACAGTGTATGATAAGCCACGTGAACAGTGCATGCTCAGTCACGTGATCAGGGCCTGCTGAGCTGCGTGATTACTGTCTGCTCATCTGCTTGACAATTGCCAGCTGAGCTGCACGATTCCTGCCTGTCATCTGCTTGACAATTGCCAGCTGTGCTGTGTAATTCCTGCCTGCTAGCTGCTTGATTATTGCCAGCTGAGCAGCATGATTCACGTGAATAGTGCATGCTCAGTCACGTGATAAGGGCCTGCTGAGCTGCGTGATTACTGTCTGCTCATCTGCTTGACAATTGCCAGCTGAGCTGCACGATTCCTGCCTGTCATCTGCTTGACAATTGCCAGCTGTGCTGCGTAATTCCTGCCTGCTCAGCTGCTTGATTATTGCCAGCTGAGCAGCATGATTCCTCACAGCTGAGTTCCATGATTGGTGCCTGCTGACTGTTTGATTCGTGCCTACTCAGCTCTTTGTTTATTGCCTCCAGAGGCACATGATCAGTGTATGAAAGCAAACATGATCAGCGCATGATCAGTCACATGATCAGCGCCATTAAGTCACGTGATCACTACATGATAGTCATGTGATCAGTCCATGCTCAGTCACGGTATTAGTGCATGATCAGCCATGTGATCAGTGCATGATCAGCCAGGTGATCATTTCATGATAGCTATGTGATCAGTTCATGATTTGTCACGTGATCTGTGCATGACCAGGCAGGTGATCAGTGTATGATCCGTCACCTAATGGGTGTATGATCAGTCACCTGACCGGTACATGGTAGCTACATGATCATTGCATGATCAGCCACGTGAGTAGTGCATGATAGCCACGTGCTCAGTGCATGATGAGTCACGTGTTCAGTGCATGATCAGCCATGTAATCTGTGCATGACCAGGCACGTGATCAGTGTATGACCAGCCAAGTTATCAGTGCATGATAGCCACGTGATCAGTGCATGATCAGTCACGTGATCAGTGCATGATCAGTCACGTGATCAGTGGATGATCAGCCACGTGATCAGTTCATGATCAGCCACACGATCAGTGCATGATCAGTCACGTGACCAGTATATGGTAGTTAGGTGATCATTGCATGATCAGCCACATGAGCCGTGCATGATAGCCACGAGATCAGTGCATGATCAGTCACGTGATCAGTGCATGATCACTCACGTGAACAGTGCATGATCAGTCACTGATCAGTGCATGATCAATTACGTGATCAGTGCATGATCAGTCACGTGACCAGTACATGGTAGCTACGTGATCATTGCATGATCAGCCACGTGAGCAGTGCATGATAGCCACGTGATCAGTGCATGATCAGTCACGTGATCAGTGTATGATCATCCACGTGATCAGTGCATGGGCAGTCATGTGATCAGTGCATGATATAGACGTGATCAGTGCATGATCAGTCACGTGATCAGTGCATGATCAGCCACGTGATCAGTGCATGATAGCCACGTGATCAGTGCATGATAGCCAGTGATCAGTGCATGATCAGTCACGTGATCAGTGTATGATCAGCCACGTGATCAGTGCATGATAGCCACTGATCAGTGCATGATCAGTCACGTGATCAGTGCATGATCAGTCACGTGATCAGTGCATGATCAGCCACGTGATAGTGCATGATCAGCCACGTGATCAGTGCATGATCAGTCACGTGATCAGTGCATGATCAGTCACGTGATCAGTGCATGATCAGCCACGTGATCAGTGCATGATCAGCCACGTGATCAGTGCATGATCAGCCACGTGATCAGTGCATGATCAGTCACGTGATCAGTGCATGATCAATCACGTGATCAGTGTATGATCAGCCACGTGAACAGTGCATGCTCAGTCACGTGATCAGGGCCTGCTGAGCTGCGTGATTACTGTCTGCTCATCTGCTTGACAATTGCCAGCTGAGCTGCACGATTCCTGCCTGTCATCTGCTTGACAATTGCCAGCTGTGCTGCGTAATTCCTGCCTGCTCAGCTGCTTGATTATTGCCAGCTGAGCAGCATGATTCCTCACAGCTGAGTTCCATGATTATTGCCTGCTGACTGTTTGATTCGTGCCTACTCAGCTCTTTGTTTATTGCCTCCAGAGGCACATGATCAGTGTATGATAGCAAACATGATCAGCGCATGATCAGTCACATGATCAGCGCCATTAAGTCACGTGATCACTACATGATAGTCATGTGATCAGTCCATGCACAGTCACGGTATCAGTGCATGATCAGCCACGTGATCAGTGCATGATCTGTCACATGATTAGTGTATGATCATCCACGTGATCAGTGCATGGGCAGTCATGTGATCAGTGCATGATATAGACGTGATCAGTGCATGATCAGTCTCGTGATCAGTGCATGATAGCCACGTGATCAGTGCATGATCAGTCACCTGATGGGTGTATGATCATTCACGTGACCTGTACATGGTAGCTACATGATCATTGCATGATCAGCCACGTGAGTAGTGCATGATAGCCACGTGATCACTGCATGATCAGTCACGTGATCAGTGCATGATCAGTCATGTGACCAGTACATGGTAGCTGCGTGATCATGCATGATCAGCCACGTGAGCAGTGCATGATAGCCACGTGATCAGTGCATGATCAGACACGTGATCAGTGCATGATCAGTCACGTGATCAGTGCATGATCAGTCACGTGATCAGTGCATGATCAGCCACGTGATCAGTGCATGATCAGCCACGTGATCAGTGCATGATCAGTCACGTGATCAGTGCATGATAGTCACGTGATCAGTGCATGATCAGCCACGTGATCAGTGCATGATAGCCACGTGATCAGTGCATGATCAGTCACGTGATCAGTGCATGATCAGTCACGTGATCAGTGCATGATCAGTCACTGATCAGTGCATGATCAATTACGTGATCAGTGCATGATCAGTCACGTGACCAGTACATGGTAGCTACGTGATCATTGCATGATCAGCCACGTGATCAGTGCATGATAGCCACGTGATCAGTGCATGATCAGTCACGTGATCAGTGCATGATCATCCACGTGATCAGTGCATGATCAGTCACGTGATCAGTGCATGATATAGACGTGATCAGTGCATGATCAGTCACGTGATCAGTGCATGATCAGCCACGTGATCAGTGCATGATATCCACGTGATCAGTGCATGATAGCCACGTGATCAGTGCATGATAGTCACGTGATCAGTGCATGATCAGTCACGTGATCAGTGTGTGATCAGCCACGTGATCAGTGCATGATGAGCCACGTGATCAGTGCATGATCAATTACGTGATCAGTGCATGATCAGTCACGTGACCAGTACATGGTTGCTACGTGATCGTTGCATGATCAGCCACGTGAGCAGTGCATGATAGCCACGTGATCAGTGCATGATCAGTCACGTGATCAGTGCATGATCAGTCACGTGAACAGTGCATGATCATTTACGTGATCAGTGCATGATCAGTCACGTGACCAGTATATGGTAGCTACGTGATCATTCCATGACGAGCCACGTGAGCAGTGCATGATAGCCACGTGATCAGTGCATGATCAGTTACGTGATCAGTGTATGATCAGCCACGTGATCAGTGCATGAGTGCCACGTGATCAGTGCATGATAGTCACGTGACAGGTGTGTGATCAGCCACGTGATCAGTGCATGATCAGCCACGTGATCAGTGCATGATAGCCACGTGATCAGTGCATGATCAGTACGTGAGTGCATGATCAGCCACGTGATCAGTGCATGATCAGTCACGTGATCAGTGCATGATCAGCCACGTGATCAGTGCATGATCAGTCACGTGATCAGTGCATGATGAGCTGCGTGATTACTGTCTGCTCATCTGCTTGACAATTGCCAGCTGAGCTGCACGATCCTGCCTGTCATCTGCTTGACAATTGCCAGCTGTGCTGTGTAATTCCTGCCTGATCAGCTGCTTGATCATTGCCAGCTGAGCAGCATGATTCACGTGAACAGTGCATGCTCAGTCACGTGATCAGGGCCTGCTGAGCTGCGTGATTACTGTCTGCTCATCTGCTTGACAATTGCCAGCTGAGCTGCACGATTCCTGCCTGTCATCTGCTTGACAATTGCCAGCTGTGCTGCGTAATTCCTGCCTGCTCAGCTGCTTGATTATTGCCAGCTGAGCAGCATGATTCCTCACAGCTGAGTTCCATGATTATTGCCTGCTGACTGTTTGATTCGTGCCTACTCAGCTCTTTGTTTATTGCCTCCAGAGGCACATGATCAGTGTATGATAGCAAACATGATCAGCGCATGATCAGTCACATGATCAGCGCCATTAAGTCACGTGATCACTACATGATAGTCATGTGATCAGTCCATGCTCAGTCACGGTATCAGTGCATGATCAGCCACGTGATCAGTGCATGATCAGCCACGTGATCAGTGCATGATAGCTATGTGATCAGTGCATGATCAGTCACGTGATCAGTGCATGATCAGGCACGTGATCAGTGCATGATCAGTCACCTGATGGGTGCATGATCAGTCACGTGACCAGTACATGGTAGCTACATGATCATTGCATGATCAGCCACGTGAGTAGTGCATGATAGCCACGTGATCAGTGCATGATCAGTCACGTGATCAGTGCATGATCAGCCACGTGATCAGTGCATGATCAGGCACGTGATCAGTGCATGATCAGCCACGTGATCAGTGCATGATAGCCACGTGATCAGTGCATGATCAGTCACGTGATCAGTGCATGATCAGTCACGTGATCAGTGCATGATCAGCCACGTGATCAGTGCATGATCAGCCACGTGATCAGTGCATGATCAGTCACGTGATCAGTGCATGGTAGTTACGTGATCAGTGCATGATCAGCCACGTGATCAGTGCATGATAGCCACGTGATCAGTGCATGATCAGTCACGTGATCAGTGCATGATCAGTCACGTGATCAGTGCATGATCAGTCACGTGATCAGTGCATGATCAATTACGTGATCAGTGCATGATCAGTCACGTGACCAGTACATGGTAGCTACGTGATCATTGCATGATCAGCCACGTGAGCAGTGCATGAAAGCCACGTGATCAGTGCATGATCAGTGACGTGACCAGAGTATGATCATCCACGTGATCAGTGCATGGGCAGTCATGTGATCAGTGCATGATATAGACGTGATCAGTGCATGATCAGTCACGTGATCAGTGCATGATCAGCCACGTGATCAGTGCATGATCAGCCACGTGATCAGTGCATGATAGCCAGTGATCAGTGCATGATCAGTCACGTGATCAGTGCATGATCAGCCACGTGATCAGTGCATGATAGCCACTGATCAGTGCATGATCAGTCACGTGATCAGTGCATGATCAGTCACGTGATCAGTGCATGATCAGCCACGTGAATAGTGCATGATCAGCCACGTGATCAGTGCATGATCAGTCACGTGATCAGTGCATGATCAGTCACGTGATCAGTGCATGATCAGTCACGTGATCAGTGCATGATCAGCCACGTGATCAGTGCATGATCAGCCACGTGATCAGTGCATGATCAGTCACGTGATCAGTGCATGATCAATCACGTGATCAGTGTATGATCAGCCACGTGAACAGTGCATGCTCAGTCACGTGATCAGGGCCTGCTGAGCTGCGTGATTACTGTCTGCTCATCTGCTTGACAATTGCCAGCTGAGCTGCACGATTCCTGCCTGTCATCTGCTTGACAATTGCCAGCTGTGCTGCGTAATTCCTGCCTGCTCAGCTGCTTGATTATTGCCAGCTGAGCAGCATGATTCCTCACAGCTGAGTTCCATGATTATTGCCTGCTGACTTTTGATTCGTGCCTACTCAGCTCTTTGTTTATTGCCTCCAGAGGCACATGATCAGTGTATGATAGCAAACATGATCAGCGCATGATCAGTCACATGATCAGCGCCATTAAGTCACGTGATCACTACATGATAGTCATGTGATCAGTCCATGCTCAGTCACGGTATCAGTGCATGATCAGCCACGTGATCAGTGCATGATCTGTCACATGATTAGTGTATGATCATCCACGTGATCAGTGCATGGGCAGTCATGTGATCAGTGCATGATATAGACGTGATCAGTGCATGATCAGTCTCGTGATCAGTGCATGATAGCCACGTGATCAGTGCATGATCAGTCACCTGATGGGTGTATGATCATTCACGTGACCTGTACATGGTAGCTACATGATCATTGCATGATCAGCCACGTGAGTAGTGCATGATAGCCACGTGATCAGTGCATGATCAGTCACGTGATCAGTGCATGATCAGTCATGTGACCAGTACATGGTAGCTGCGTGATCATGCATGATCAGCCACGTGAGCAGTGCATGATAGCCACGTGATCAGTGCATGATCAGACATGTGATCAGTGCATGATCAGTCACGTGATCAGTGCATGATCAGTCACGTGATCAGTGCATGATCAGCCACGTGATCAGTGCATGATCAGCCACGTGATCAGTGCATGATCAGTCACGTGATCAGTGCATGGTAGTTACGTGATCAGTGCATGATCAGCCACGTGATCAGTGCATGATAGCCACGTGATCAGTGCATGATCAGTCACGTGATCAGTGCATGATCAGTCACGTGATCAGTGCATGATCAGTCACTGATCAGTGCATGATCAATTACGTGATCAGTGCATGATCAGTCACGTGATCAGTACATGGTAGCTACGTGATCATTGCATGATCAGCCACGTGATCAGTGCATGATAGCCACGTGATCAGTGCATGATCAGTCACATGATCAGTGTATGATCATCCACGTGATCAGTGCATGATCAGTCACGTGATCAGTGCATGATATAGACGTGATCAGTGCATGATCAGTCACGTGATCAGTGCATGATCAGCCACGTGATCAGTGCATGATATCCACGTGATCAGTGCATGATAGCCACGTGATCAGTGCATGATAGTCACGTGATCAGTGCATGATCAGTCACGTGATACGTGTGTGATCAGCCACCGGATCAGTGCATGATGAGCCACGTGATCAGTGCATGATCAATTACGTGATCAGTGCATGATCAGTCACGTGACAGTACATGGTTGCTACGTGATCGTTGCATGATCAGCCACGTGATCAGTGCATGATAGCCACGTGATCAGTGCATGATCAGTCACGTGATCAGTGCATGATCAGTCACGTGAACAGTGCATGATCATTTACGTGATCAGTGCATGATCAGTCACGTGACCAGTATATGGTAGCTACGTGATCATTCCATGACAGCCACGTGAGCAGTGCATGATAGCCACGTGATCAGTGCATGATCAGTTACGTGATCAGTGTATGATCAGCCACGTGATCAGTGCATGAGTGCCACGTGATCAGTGCATGATAGTCACGTGACAGTGTGTGATCAGCCACGTGATCAGTGCATGATCAGCCACGTGATCAGTGCATGATAGCCACGTGATCAGTGCATGATCAGTACGTGATCAGTGCATGATCAGTCACGTGATCAGTGCATGATCAGCCACGTGAACAGTGCATGATCAGCCACGTGATCAGTGCATGATAGCCACGTGATCAGTGCATGATCAGTACGTGAGCAGTGTATGACCAGACACGTGATCAGTGCATGGTCAGACACGTGAACAGTGTATGATCAGCCACGTGATCAGTGCATGATATCCAAGTGATCAGTGCATGATCAATCAGGTGATCAGTGTATGATCAGCCACGTGAACAGTGCATGCTCAGTCACGTGATCAGGGCCTGCTGAGCTGCGTGATTACTGTCTGCTCATCTGCTTGACAATTGCCAGCTGAGCTGCACGATTCCTGCCTGTCATCTGCTTGACAATTGCCAGCTGTGCTGCGTAATTCCTGCCTGCTCAGCTGCTTGATTATTGCCAGCTGAGCAGCATGATTCCTCACAGCTGAGTTCCATGATTATTGACTGCTGACTTATGATTCGTGCCTACTCAGCTCTTTGTTTATTGCCTCCAGAGGCACATGATCAGTGTATGATAGCAAACATGATCAGCGCATGATCAGTCACATGATCAGCGCCATTAAGTCACGTGATCACTACATGATAGTCATGTGATCAGTCCATGCACAGTCACGGTATCAGTGCATGATCAGCCACGTGATCAGTGCATGATCTGTCACATGATTAGTGTATGATCATCCACGTGATCAGTGCATGGGCAGTCATGTGATCAGTGCATGATATAGACGTGATCAGTGCATGATCAGTCTCGTGATCAGTGCATGATAGCCACGTGATCAGTGCATGATCTGTCACCTGATGGGTGTATGATCATTCACGTGACCTTTACATGGTAGCTACATGATCATTGCATGATCAACCACGTGAGTAGTGCATGATAGCCACGTGATCACTGCATGATCAGTCACATGATCACTGCATGATCAGTCATGAGACCAGTACATGGTAGCTGCGTGATCATCGCATGTTCAGCCACGTTAGCAGTGCATGATAGCCACGTGATCAGTGCGTGATCAGACACGTGATCAGTGCATGATCAGTCACGTGATCAGTGCATGATCAGTCACGTGATCAGTGCATGATCAGCCACGTGATCAGTGCATGATCAGCCACGTGATCAGTGCATGATCAGTCACGTGATCAGTGCATGGTAGTTACGTGATCAGTGCATGATCAGCCACGTGATCAGTGCATGATAGCCACGTGATCAGTGCATGATCAGTCACGTGATCAGTGCATGATCAGTCACGTGAACAGTGCATGATAAGTCAACTGATCAGTGCATGATCAATTACGTGATCAGTGCATGATCACTCACGTGACCAGTACATGGTAGCTACGTGATCATTGCATGAACAGCCACGTGATCAGTGCATGATAGCCACGTGATCAGTGCATGATCTGTCACATGATCAGTGTATGTTCATCCGGGTGATCAGTGCATGGGCAGTCATGTGATCAGTGCATGATATAGACGTGATCAGTGCATGATCAGTCACGTGATCAGTGTATGATCAACCACGTGATCAGTGCACGATAGCCAGGTAATGAGTGCATGATAGCCAGATGATCAGTGCATTATCAGTCAAGTGATCAGTGTATGATCAGCCAAGTAATCAGTGCATGATAGCCAACTGATCCGTGGATGGTCAGTCACGTGATCAGTGCATGGTCAGTCACGTGATCATTGCATGATCAGCCACGTTAATAGTGCATGATCAATTACGTGATCAGTGCATGATCAGTCACGTGATCAGTACATGATCAGTCACGTGAACAGTGCATGATCAGTCATGTGATCAGTGTATGACCAGCCACGTGATCAGTGCATGATCAGTCACGTGATCAGTGCATGATCAGTCACGTGATCAGTGTATGATCAGCCACGTGATCAGTGCATGATCACTCACGTGATACGTGTGTGATAAGCCACGTGACCAGTGCATGATATCAGTGCATGATAGCCACGTGATCAGTGCATGATAGCCACGTGATCAGTGCATGATCAGTCACGTGATACGTGTGTGATCAGCCACGTGATCAGTGCATGATCAGTCACGTGATCAGTGCATGATCAGTACGTGATCAGTGCATGATCAGTCACGTGACAGTACATGGTAGCTACGTGATCGTGCATGATCAGCCACGTGATCAGTGCATGATAGCCACGTGATCAGTGCATGATCAGTCACGTGATCAGTGCATGATCAGCCACGTGATCAGTGCATGATGCCACGTGATCAGTGCATGATAGTCACGTGATCAGTGCATGATCAGCCACGTGATCAGTGCATGATCAGCCACGTGATCAGTGCATGATAGCCACGTGATCGGTGCATGATCAGTACGTGATCAGTGCATGATAGCCACGTGATCAGTGCATGATCAGTCACGTGATCAGTGCATGATCATTCACGTGATCAGTGCATGATCAGTCACGTGATCAGTGCATGATATAGACGTGATCAGTGCATGATCAGTCACGTGATCAGTGCATGATCATCCACGTGACCAGTGCATGATAGCCACGTGATCAGTGCATGATAGCCAGTGATCAGTGCATGATCAGTCACGTGATCAGTGCATGATCAGCCACGTGATCAGTGCATGATAGCCACGTGATCAGTGCATGATCAGTCACGTGATCAGTGCATGATCAGTCACGTGATACGTGTGTGATAAGCCACGTGAACAGTGCATGTTCCGCCACGTGATCAGAGCATGATAGCCATGTGATCAGTGCATGATCAGTACGTGAGCAGTGTATGACCAGCCACGTGAGCAGTGCATGGTCAGACACGTGAACAGTGTATGATCAGCCACGTGATCAGTGCATGATATCCAAGTGATCAGTGCATGATCAATCACGTGATCAGTGTATGATCAGCCACGTGAACAGTGCATGCTCAGTCACGTGATCAGGGCCTGCTGAGCTGCGTGATTACTGTCTGCTCATCTGCTTGACAATTGCCAGCTGAGCTGCACGATTCCTGCCTGTCATCTGCTTGACAATTGCCAGCTGTGCTGCGTAATTCCTGCCTGCTCAGCTGCTTGATTATTGCCAGCTGAGCAGCATGATTCCTCACAGCTGAGTTCCATGATTATTGACTGCTGACTTATGATTCGTGCCTACTCAGCTCTTTGTTTATTGCCTCCAGAGGCACATGATCAGTGTATGAAAGCAAACATGATCAGCGCATGATCAGTCACATGATCAGCGCCATTAAGTCACGTGATCACTACATGATAGTCATGTGATCAGTCCATGCTCAGTCACGGTATCAGTGCATGATCAGCCACGTGTTCAGTGCATGATCTGTCACATGATTAGTGTATGATCATCCACGTGATCAGTGCATGGGCAGTCATGTGATCAGTGCATGATATAGACGTGATCAGTGCATGATCAGTCTCGTGATCAGTGCATGATAGCCACGTGATCAGTGCATGATCTGTCACCTGATGGGTGTATGATCATTCACGTGACCTTTACATGGTAGCTACATGATCATTGCATGATCAACCACGTGAGTAGTGCACGATAGCCACGTGATCACTGCATGATCAGTCACGTGATCACTGCATGATCAGTCATGTGACCAGTACATGGTAGCTGCGTGATCATCGCATGTTCAGCCACGTGAGCCATGCATGATAGCCACGTGATCAGTGCGTGATCAGACATGAGATCAGTGCATGATCAGTCACGTGATCAGTGCATGATCAGTCACGTGATCAGTGGATGATCAGCCACGTGATCAGTTCATGATCAGCCACGCGATCAGTGCATGATCAGTCACGTGACCAGTATATGGTAGTTAGGTGATCATTGCATGATCAGCCACGTGATCAGTGCATGATAGCCACGTGATCAGTGCATGATCAGTCACGTGATCAGTGCATGATCACTCACGTTAACAGTGCATGATAAGTCACTGATCAGTGCATGATCAATTACGTGATCAGTGCATGATCACTCACGTGACCAGTACATGGTAGCTACGTGATCATTGCATGAACAGCCGCGTGAGTAGTGCATGATAGCCACGTGATCAGTGCATGATCTGTCACGTGATCAGTGTATGATCATCCGCGTGATCAGTGCATGGGCAGTCATGTGATCAGTGCATGATATAGACGTGATCAGTGCATGATCAGTCACGTGATCAGTGTATGATCAGCCACGTGATCAGTGCATGATATCCACGTGATAAGTGCAGGATAGCCACGTGATCACTGCATGAGTAGTCACGTGATCTGCACATGATCAGTCACGTGATACGTGTGTGATCAGCCACGGGATCAGTGCGTGATGAGCCACGTGATCAGTGCAGGATCAATTACCTGATCAGTGCATGATCAGTCACGAGACGAGTACATGGTTGCTACGTGATCGCTGCATGATCAGCCACGTGAGCAGAGCATGATAGCCACGTGATCAGTGCATGATCAGTCACGTGATCAATACATGATCAGTCACGTGAACAGTGCATGATCATTTACGTGATCTGTGCATGATCAGTCACGTGACCTGTATATGGTAGCTTCATGATCATTCCATGACGAACCACGTGAGCAGTGCATGATAGCCACGTGATGTGTGCATGATGAGTTATGTGAGCAGAGTATGATCAGCCATGTGATCAGTGCATGAGTGCCACGTGATCAGTGCATGATATATCACGTGACAGATGTGTGATCAGCCACGTGAACAGTGCATGTTCCGCCACGTGATCAGTGCATGATAGCCACGTGATCAGTGCATGATCAGTACGTGAGCATTGTATGACAATACACGTGATCAGTGCATGGTCAGACACGTGAAC